>NC_141990.1:91463879-91593879 GCF_049901715.1 Pseudonaja textilis
TTGCTAGACAGAAAATCACATGACCCTGGGACACTGCAACCATCATAAATAAGAACCAGTTGCCAAGCATCTGAATTTTGTGACCATGGAATGCTGCAATGCTTGTAAGTGTAAAAAAAAAAGTGGGTTGTAGGAAGCAATATAGTACTTTTATCCTGGTTGAGAGCTTCCTATAGCATGTTTTGTTGATTGTTCAATATAGAAGATTGAATGAAATGGACTAGGTTTTTGACTTAATTCAGGGAGCCTTCTCTTACCTTTTTAGTTTATAAATTGTGGTTGTGGAAATGATAGGGAAACGAGGTAATGATATTAATTCCATTAGCAAGTACATGAAAGCTTTTTATTTATAGACTTAATATCTTGTGGTTCTAGGGCAAATATTTGATAAGTTCCTCAACATGACAATACCCACGTTCAACAACAAGACCTGAACAGAGAAAGAGTGAGACAAAATGCACAATTTGCAAAATAATATTTCTCCTGATGAACTTCTCAGTTTATGTAGCAATGATAAACCTATTGCAAATGACTTCAGGAAGAATATCAGACAATACAATTGCCTCTTCCAAATGACATCCTTTGCTGCCAAATAAGTCTTTTCAACAAGGAATTGGATGGAATCCTTCAGTGATTATTGAAGAGCCATCATTGCATCAGACATTTAATGCCAGTCCCCAACTGGCAAGCCAAATTTATTCAGGTTTACTTCATGGCTCGTCCACACAGCATAGAATTGAGAATGGGTACACTCCATCATGATTCAACATGAGATTATTTAATTATTGGAAAAACTGCTATGACAACAAAATCCATTCATTGTTTATCTTCATTTTCCATAAGAACAATTTTGAGACATGCCAGAAGCCTCCATTATCATTTATTTCAAATGGAAACCAGCATTTGAAAAATGGGTGAATATTTAATGCATGAATTGCCAACAAAATCACCAACATTATACCAAACAACAATGAAACTGAATCAACATCACACATTATGTTAGAAGAACGATGAGTTGGTTTGCAAGTAATTTCAGATCCTTTCATTCCTATGACAGCTTTGACTATATATACTTTTCTTTCCTCTTGGAGATGATGGATGGTTCCAACCCCAAATGACGTATAAGAAACTAATGGTAATGTGCTACTGTACATATTGAATGAGAATGAGTTTAATAACTTCTAAGAAGAGGATGTCTACTCCAACAATGTGGTTGACATGCTGCTAAGTTTGAAGCTGAGAAACTGAGTTACACAATAGCAATCCACACATGGTCATTCTGTTTCTCTGTTAAGATAAGGAAATATCTCTGAAAGGATGACCCAACAAGGCATGGGTTGACAAGTTAATGGATGAAATTTTATCACCTCCAGAACAGTATTTGTTTCAGATTTTTTCCCTTAGATTTTGATGCTTATTTATATAAGCTTAAAATAAAGCTCCCTGTAATGCTTACTAGGTTTCAAGTCCTCTTGAATTTTCTGACTCTGTTTCTTTATTTTGTCCTTCCAAATGGCCATCTTGCTTTAGAAGAAAGGAGATGGAATTCTTGCTCCAGGGTTTGCAAGATAAGGGTGAGAATGATGGTGCAACAATCAAATTTTTCTATGTTCTTGTCCTTTGCAAGACACTTTAAGTTGCTGGAGGGTATCTTTGTCCTGTCCTACAGTGGTTAGCTCAGTTCCTTTCCTGCTCAGTGCTGCCTTATCTCTTTAGTTTGGTGTTCTGTCTGAACATGACTGATTGAAAGTATACATAATAGAAGCCTTTAGAACTCTGGTTTATATTTCAGTATTGGAAAATTCTGACCTTTGTGTTCACACAGGTAGCAAGTGTACATTTAAATTCATCCCCTAAAGACAGTCAAGCTTTCAGAAGTTAGAGGCTCTGCTTTTAATCAAGGCATGTTGCTCTTTGAACACCTTCTGATGGAAAATGCAACAGAGATCAAAGAAATAAATCATGACCCCCTGTAATCAAGCAGGTTTCTTTCTCTCTTTGGATAGACTTGATTATATAATCCTGAGAAGCTTCTAAGTCACTTCTCCCACCCATTGGGTGCAGTAAAAACACTAATGAAATGAAACGTTAACATGCTGATAGCTTTATCCTTGTTTTCTGCTTACAAAATAAAGATTTCATAGTCTTACTATATTTTTTATACCCGACTGGAAAGGTATTAGGGCAGCATAGCTATGAAACTGGCATAATGAAGACAGTTAAATATTAAATATCTCATCAACAATGGAACAAGTAGAAAAATTATCAATTGCCACCACTCTTACCATATCTCTCCTTACCTAAAAAAAACTCGCTAAAAGGCTGAAATTTGCAATTGCCATTCATTTATTCTTATCACTATGATTTCTGCTGTTTGGCAAGATTTGAGAAATAATTTGTCTTTCTTCCTAGGGCTGAGAGAGAGTTACCAGCCCGAGGTCATCAACTGACTTTGTGCCTAAATTGGGATTAAAACTCAGAGTCTCCCAGTTTGTAGCCTGATACCTTAAACACTACACCAAAGTGGTGCTTGTACGCCCTCTCCCACAATTCTCTGACTCCCCCTCCCTCCCCCATCCCCCCTCTCCCTTTGATAGTCCACTGGAAGTGACACTGAGGTACCCTAGTAAAAAGTGGACAGGAAAATGTTTTGCAATCTTCTGACCAGCAAGTACTGGAGAGAAATTAGGACTTAGCCATTGGATGTACTGTATTTATATGTATACTATACACACATTCCATATATACTATATGGATATACAGAAAGATGCTATTGGTCACAAGGTGCTAATTATTTTTAGGTTAAGGTAGAAATAAAGCACAAAATTGCTTCACAGATACCAACTCAGTTGCAAAACGTTTTTTATGAAGTATGAAAGTCTGTTCAGGCTCCAGTTAGCTCTTTTTATTTAGATGTACCTTTTATATTTGGGCATGAGGGAAAATGAATAAAAAGAAATAAAATTGTTTGGCCCAGTTTTCTCCCATTCATAGTTTATGTGTAATTCACAGATTGAGCCATAACTGCTCATATAAGCATCAGAGTATTAACTGTTTAGCACTTGAGTGACAAATATATAATGAAAGTGGGCAGGAAAAAGGGAGAATAATAGTAAAAATGTTTACAGGTAGTCCTCAATTTACAACCACAAACGAGCCCAGGATTTATGTTGCTAAGTGAGGAATTTGTAAAATCATTTTTGTTCCATTTTACAACTTTACTTTCTATGTTTTTTAAGTGAATCATTGCAGTTGTTAAATTTGTCACACAGTTTTTAAGTGAATCTGGATTCTCCGTTGACTTTGTTGGTCAGAAAGTCAGAAAAGGGGATCAAGTGTCCCCAGGACGATGCAACTGTTATAAATATGGATAAGTTGTCCATCCATCCTAATGTAAATCATGTGACCATGGGGATGCTGCAATGGTTATAAGTGTGAAAAATGGTCATAAGTCACTTTTTTCAGTGCTGTTGTAACTTTGGTCACTGAGCAAACTGTTGTAAGTCAAGGGCTACCTGTAGTCCATGAAGGACTTAATTAAAACAAACCACTTTCCAAAGTGTGTGTCTATGTTTAAGACAGTTCAACTCTGTAATACTAAAATGAGAGGACTGAGATAGGTGGACTAGTGAACTTGGCTCTGTGGTAAGGCAAGGGTGAAGTAGTCAGGAGCAGGCTGGGAGTCAATATACAGTGTGAGCAGGTTCATTAGATCTTTTTGATTGTGATTATACTATTTTAACATTAATAGAGCTGCTTAATTTTTTTAAGTCATATTCTTTGACATAATTGTAGGAAGAAGGAGGAGATAGAAGACGTAATTTATGGTCAGTCCTTATTAGACTTTTGAGGATCTAGTTTGGTATTGACACTTTGTAAACTGTAACGTGATAATATATGGAACAGAAGAAGTTTTTTAAGTGTTGTGGTCATCTCAGTAAAATACAAGTAGATTGTGCTATTTTTTCCTAAGCATTTTCTTACAGTTCTGTATTTAAGGGTTACATTTATTCTGAAATCCAGAAGAGGTGTAATTATTACATTTGGCATCCTGCTTTTCAGCTTGCAATGCTTTGAACAACAAAGGGTCAGAGAATGAGCTCCCCAAATGAACACTTAGAAAGAATAGGATTCTTGTTAATGTAAAGGCTATCTTTTGGATAATAGTGCACAATGAAGGAGGTATCAAATTACAAAAGTCAGAAATGATAGGCTGGGAAAAGGTCTTACATTCATTCTTTGGAAAATGTAATATCACATTTTAGGGCACTAATGGGACTGAAGGTAAAGGTATAGAAGAAAACACAAAGTATAAGAACTGTATTTCTTTGAGTTAGGATAAGATATAAGAAGTAGAGAAAAACAGGAACCAAGAAGATGAAGTATGTATATTTTAAAATAATGTCTGGTATAACAAAATTAGCAGTGATTTTATGCTCTTAGCCCTAAATGTTGACTTCATTGATTGTGGTATGCAGATTCATCATTTGCATATTATGTCTAGTAAAGAGAAGGACCAGGGGAGACATGATAGCAGTCTTCCAATATTTGAGGGGCTGCCACAGAGAGGAAGGGGTCAGGCTATTTTCTAAAGCACTCAAAGGCCAGACAGTACTGTACAAGGAGAGATTTAACCTGAAAATAAGGAGAAACTTTCTGATAGTGAAAACAATCAACCAATGGAACAACTTGCCCTCCGAAGTTGTGGGAACGCCATCACTTGAGACTTTCAAGAAGAGATTGGACTGGCATTTGTCAGAAATGGTGTGGGATCTCCTGCTTGGACGGGTGGTGGTGGTGTTGGACTAGATGACCTGCAAGGTCCCTTCCAACTCTGATTATCTTTTAAATCAAACCTGCTAAGAATCTAAATAGGAACAGGGAGTTGGTTTGGGGACTGTCCAAGTTCCATTATTGAAAAATCCATTGCTTTCCAAGATGGTGTCTATTTTACTTTTTCAAATTCATTTTTGGCCTTCCAGGCAGGGCAAGAACAATTCCTATCTACATAATTGAAGAATCATTGCTGATGATCAGTGTTGACAACATCATGCTGGATTAGGGCAGAGCCACTGTTTTCTAGCATGTATAACTTGTTTATTGGTATTTGTTATTTTTACAAATAACTCAAGATGGTAAACATATCCAACACACCTTCCTCTTCTTATTTTCTCCATGACAACAACCCTGAGAGAGAGTGACTGGCTCAAAGTCACCCGGCTGGCTTTCATGGGTAGGGCAGAACTTAACATTTAGGAATTTTTTGGTGGGTGTTGGGTTAAAAAAAAGAATATATTAAGTCACTTTTAACCAAAAACTTGAGTAAATAATGCATTTGTCATGGTGTCTTGTTTAATAATTTGAGGGTTGACAAAGCCGTGGATGGCTTATTCATATATAATAATTTTTTAAAAGTCACAATTGGTGCCAAGTGACCCAAAGAAATGAACTATGTCTAGTGAGAGAATGGTCAAATTTCTACTCATTGTATTCATTCTGTCTCTGTGTGGGACATGCTGGTTGGGAATGAATAGAATTGTAGTGATAAGACATCTGAGAGGAGAGGAGCAGATTGAAGACGAGTGCTTTGGATTCTGGTTTTCTTTGCACTGTGATGCACTGTAGTGTAAAAACCGAGCACTTATGAGGTTTGACCCTTACTAGCACAAATGTGTAAAATCACTTTTGCTCGCCATCTTCGGCACTGGGGACCATGGTTAGGATCCTAAAAAAAAAAAAAAAAAAAAGAGCAGTCCACTTTCTGTTTTTGAAGCTCCACTGTCAGATCTGGAATGAAATTCTCAAGTCATGCCTGAAGGCAGTTTTAAGGCTTGATATCTGTGCCATAAGAAGATATGAATTCATATAACAGTTCTTATTTTATGTGCAAAAATAAACATGAAGATCACAAAATCTTTCAATTTTCATATACTAATCAAAGCTATTACAAAATTACATTCATACCACATTAGTTAATAATAAGGAAAATGGGACATTAAACATTTAAACTAGCAAATGCAGTCCAGCTGTTCAAACAATCTTTCAGCTGAAAGCCTCAATAATTTGAATAATTTTAATACAGAGATAATGTTTTTCAGACTATTGGACATTTTTATTTTATTTATTTTATTTTAATTTATATGGTCACCCACTCACTCTCGGTGATTCTTGGTGGCTTACAGAAAATAAAAATCCAATATACAAAAAGTATAAACAATCTCCCCCAGTTCTCTAATTGATAGAGAACATATCCTGCTAATCTGGTTCTTTTTCCCCCTAATAAAAAAGTGCTATATACATTTCCACAATCCTTCTGTTCATTACTGAAGTGTTGGCATTTAATTCAAAAGAATCTGCTTGACTGTCTACTAAAAAAATATAGAGAGTTCTCCAGATCAAAATTAATTTGTGAAATAACATCTGTTGAATGGGAATCATTAACATACAAAATTTGAATGAACAATATTGAATGTTGAGCATGACATCTCCAATGATAAAGTGAACTCATCAATTTATTGTACAAAAGATTCATTGGTGTCTTCATTGGTGACATAATTTTCACCTAAGGGAATATATTCCAGCCAAAATTTGACTTCAGGTATTGGTATTCCAATTATTTTCCATGTCTTTCTAAGCCATTAAATATTAAATTTAGTAGTAAATTTTAATTTGTAAGTATTATTTTGGAATCAGGTTTAGAAGAATTCTTCTAGGCTGGATATACACACCAGTAACAATTGAAGAATAACAGTTCTCTAAAATGAGGGACAATGTTTTGCTTGTAAACAGGTCTAGAAGAAAAGTAAGATAATAAGAAATCTCCTGGGAGGGTAACTAACAGGAGGTAGCTGAAAGCAAATGTATTTGCTTACCTTTTGGTCAGGGGTGGGATCTGACCAGTGTAACTACCGGTTTGATGATTTTATGTTTTACACTGTGCGCCCATGTATAACGTCATCAGCATACTGCCTGGACAGCTGAGCAGCGCTGTTTGCGGATGCGCAGCGTTTGAAAAAGCACTTTTTTCCTGCTTTTTCAACTGCAGCTGTGCTGTGCAAAGCAGCTGAGGTTGAAAAAGCAGGAAATGAAGGTCAGGTAACAGCCAGGGCAGGCAGGTGGGCCAAAACATCAGCAGACATAGAACTGGTTCTATGTCTGTTGCTCTTCAGAGCTACCAGTTCTACAGAGGTGGACAGAACTGGTAGAATCCCACCCCTGGTTTTAGTATAGGAATGTTCTTTCATTTGCTATTTGATAGTCATTTTGAATGCGAACAGGCTCTTTTTTCCATAGAGCTGTCTCGAGTGTCCAGGTTGGGAGGAGCTCCAGTCTCGGCTCTCACAGGCTGAGCTTGAGATTGAGGCACGCCTCTCACCATCACGTGGTCCTCCGGGCGCGCCCCAGTTTTTTGCTCAGCCTCGTGGCAGTCAGGCTGGTTTTCCTTTTGCTCCTGGTCGTTCTAGCACCTCGTGTTTTCTTTTTTTTGATCAACTTGGACTCTCAGACAGCGCAGGAAACTGAGGTTTGAGCTCCCTAGGGAGCCTTTTTCTTCTAAGGGGAATTGTTTCACTATCCTTTTAAGGGAGAATCCAGCGCTTCGAGCGCTGCCCCCCCCCTCCGATTGCCGCCTTTTCGCTCCGTGCGAAGCTGCATCGTTTCTTTCCTGCCTGGTTTTGTTCTTTCGCCGTTTCCCCCCCGCGAACGCCATCTAACCCAGGGAGATGCTTCCCTGCCTCTCCCAGGTACTTCTTTGTGGCCTCCGGGCCTTTTTAACTTCTCCTGGGTGATAGCCGCCGCTGGGGATTGCCTCGTCATTGCGCCCTCCATTTTGGGCTCCCTGTGGCGTCAGCCATCTTGGGAGTGGCAGGAGTCGCCGCCATCTTGTGTGTGGCCGCATGGCCGGGCGCCATTTTTCAGAGGCCTATAACAGGGTTTTTCTTAATGTTTTATAGGCAGACTCCGGACTGCCTATATCCTTGCCTGTTTGCGCTTAGTTTCTATCAGGCTAACCAGGGTTAGTTGGCCCTGTAGCCCTTCCCCCAGCAGGCGAGTTAGCAGCTCTGCCATCCCCTTCCCGGTCCGTCCGGCAGGGGTAGCTGCCTGGCGTTCAACTTTTGGCTAATTGGCTTCTGGGCTGGGCCCTGCTGTGCAACAGCCTCCTATTTTAAATACAAAAATTTTTTTGATCAAAGGGGGTGCGAAACGTGCGCTAGGATCCCGGCCTCTACGTAGGCCGCATCCAAACGTGCAACTGTCCGAGGACCCGTGATGGCACTTTACTTTAAAATTTTTGGTTGGTAGCCCCAGGGACGCCTGCCACTGCTCGAGGCCTACCTGCAGGCCGCATTGTGTTTGATTCCTGGGCAGATCCTTGGAATGTCCAAATCCCTGCTGGTACCTTGCAATCCTGCCTTGGTACTCCTCTAGATATAGGAGTCTACTGGCTACACAGTCTCTCCCCAGCAAGGGAGGTAGCAGCTCCGCCATCCCCTTCCCGGTCCGCCCGGCAGGGCGGTTTTAGCGTCCATCTTTGGCAATTGGCTTCTGGGCTAGGCCCTACTTCTCAACAACGTGCAAAGCACCTCTGTTGCCCTTGACCTAGGGGGTGCGAAATGAGTACTGGGTTTCCGGCCCCTGCTTAGGCTGTGTCCAGACTTGTTAATCACCTCACGTTAATCAAGAACTTTTCCTCCTTTCTCCTCTCCAGATGGCAGACGACAATGCATCTCGTGGCACTTCCCTGAAGGCCAAGGCTAAGTCTCACCACCTGCGCAAAAAAGCACAGGAAACATCCAAAGCCTCTCAAAGGGATGCCCTTAGGCAACACAGGGCCCTTGAAAAGGAGATTGACAGACGCTCTAAGGAGTCAAGCTCTGTGCCTCTGGACCCTTCCAATCCCACTCCCTCTACCTCCACCCATCCTCCCTCCTCCCCTGCTTCTGCCTCTTCATCGCAGCCTGGACAGGCCCCTGAGGCCACCTTCCCCCCCGCTGCTGCAGGTCTGCGCCCGGAGGAGCCTCACCCACCCCCCACAGTGGAAATCCCCGAAAATCTCAAACAAGCGATGGAGCTGGCCATCCGGCACGGGATAGCACAACAGTTTCAGCAGCTGACCGGTCTGGCCCCTAGGCCTGAGGCCCCCGAGGCTCAAGGATCAGCAACTTCGCATGGTCAGGTAGCTCTCCACGGGGACTTGACCCTGCCCTTGGAGATGGAGGAGATGGAGGCCCAGGAACTCGGGGACCCTACCCTCTTTGGGGACGAGGAGGATCTCGGGTGGGGTCTGTCGTAGACAGTGAACTCCTCTCGGGAGCAGGCCCCCAGAAGGGGACATGTCGGAGGACGAGGGCCTCTCTCCAGGCCAGCCCGCGTTTCTGGGGCTGTTTAAACCACATCTATTTAGGTCCCTCCTGTTCAAGGCCAGGAATACCTCGGGCCTGAACCCTCCCCCCACCCAACCCAGCGGCATCGGGGTTCCTCCCGACTCCATTTTCTCCCAGCCTGTGGTGGAAACCAAGTGATTCCTGTCCCACCCATATTCTCTGACATGGTCTCAAGGCAGCTAGCCTCCTCGGGGCCTCCTCCCCCTCCCAACGCCCAGGACAAGCGGTTTTTCAATCTTGAACTGCAGTTCTCTACTTTGCTCGATCCCCCCCCTGTGGACGAGCCGTAGTAGGTCTGGCCTCCCGCTCAACTCCCAGCGAGTCCCTCGAAGCTCTCCAGCCCGAGGACAAACGAGCTGAACTGGCCCTGCGCCGCATTCATCTCTCTGATGCGTCTTTTTTCACCAGAACCTCCATCAAGTGGCTCCAGCAGCTCAAGCAGCACGTCCCCGCAGCTAATCTCAGAGCGCACCAGGATATTGCCAAGATCCTGGCCGCAGCCGAGTTCTCTGCAGACGCCACCTTCCAGGCTGCAAAATTCTCCACCAGGGCCATCTCGTCCCAGGTCACTGCCCGTCGCCTTCTCTGGCTCCGCCACTGGCAGGCGGACATAAAAAACAAGGCTAAGCTAGCATCAGCCCCCATCTCTGGGGGGAAGCTATTTGGACCGGTTCTCGACCCATTCCTGGCCGAGACCCGCAACAAGCGCAAATATCTCCCTTCTCTTGCTAGGAGGTCTGATTTCAGAGGTTCCTCTCCCTCTTCTCGCCAAGGTTCTTCCCGCTCTTCCTCCTTCCCCAGGTACTACCAATCATCTCCCTACAGGCCTCCCGACCGATCGGAACCAGACAGGTCTGGAGGCACCTCGTCCAGGAAGCCCTCCCGGGGATCTGGGAGAGGTTCGTTCCGTCGTTCCCGATAATGCAGTCGCCCCCAGGTGGCTGCCCCCCCCCAAAAAAAAAGAAAGAAAGAAAGAAAGAAAGAAACAAGTATAAAAACGAGGAGAAGGAGAGCGAGAAAGCCAATCCTCTTCAGGCTTCTCGCCTAGTCTGGCTCCACTCTGACACTTAACTCCTGCAAAATCTCTTTCTCTTCAGCCTTGCCCAAACCGTTGGGGAAGCCTAATCCTCATATCTGCCTTACCTCTCCATACCAAGACTCCCGGTAGACCATACGGCTCCCGGACGCAGGCTCATAGTCTGGAGCACCCTTGTCCTCCTCACCTTGCCCCAGGGCATCTGGCCGGCAACACATTTATCCCCACCCCATGTTAGCTGGGGTTCCTTCTCTGGGCCCCCGGCCCACAGCCTCATAATCCAGATACACGGACCCCTTGCCCTGGTCCTCACTACTACCCTTAGTTCCCTCTGGGGCGGCCCTCGGTCAGTTGGCTCTTGAGCAGGGCCGACCGCCTCGCTCTGGGCGGAACCAAACTTGGTCCCCACTAGCACAGGTCACAGTTTGGGAACTCCTCACGTCTCCCCTCCATCACTCTGACCTGGAGTTCTCTCAGGGGGGTTCCCAACAGGGCCTATCCCATAACACCCTAGGGCGTCCCATCGCCACCCTCGCAACGGTGACCCTCCGGTTATTGAGGGCGCCTCCCCTCACTCTGGCTAGGTCTTCTCAGGGGAACTTCCATCCTCGCCTCTGCCCGGGCTCCTCGTACCGGGTCCCTAACAAGGTTTTGGCCGCTCTACCTAGTCTCCTTGCCCCACGGTCTCAGTAAGCATCCGTGGCATCCCCGGCAGGGCTACCTTTAGACAGCCCCGTCTCCTTCATCAGGCCCTCTCGTTGAGGCATTCCAACCTCCGAGGGGTTCTCCTGTTGGGCGTGCCCTCCAGCGGGTCATCAGGGTTCCAGGAGAGGTCCCATTCCAGATGGGAGCCCGCCCGCAGGACTAGCCAAGCTTTGGTATGTCCCAACCTGGACACTCGAGACAGCTCTATGGAAAAGGGGCGTTGGTTCTTACCTGATACGCTTCTTTTCGTAGAGCTGTTGAGAGTGTCCAGCCCCACCCATAGGCCGTCTGGTGGGAAACCCTGCTGTTCGACCGAGCAAACTAATATTTTTTTCCTGAGTAAGATGAGAACAGGACCTTCCTTCTCGTCTTCGCAAAACTGGGGCGCGCCCGGAGGACCACGTGATGGTGAGAGGCGTGCCTCAATCTCAAGCTCAGCCTGTGAGAGCCGAGACTGGAGCTCCTCCCAACCTGGACACTCTCAACAGCTCTACGAAAAGAAGCGTATCAGGTAAGAACCAACGCCCCTTTTCTGTCAGTGATGTACATGAATTACTACAACATGCTCTCCAAATTCCAAACAAAATTTCTGCTTCCCCAATACTGAAGAATCTTCTCTCAAAGAAATCCAGTAGTCCACCCTGCCTTTAATTACTAGTTGCTTCTACATTCAAGAAGATAAATTATTTCATTTTGCTTACAGTAGCATGCCTGATACTAAGCGCCTATTTGGGAGAAAAATAAATTCTGAGACCACCTATCAAAATAAATTCCTTGGAGCTGATTAAGTATCTCCCCTCTTTCCATTTTAGAACATGCTTAATACAGCTTGTTATCAACATTTTGTTTAGTCATTAGCAATGTTAAAAACCACAAGTATCTCAGATTGCAGATAACTAGATTGCTGCTGTTTTACCAAACTTAAATGCAGTTGAAAATGATAAAGTTAAAAACAGTTCAGAGGAATTAGAGTCAGTTTCTTGAGTCTGGGAATCAGAAATGCTGAAAGATTTTAGAAAAATGGAGTGCCACATTCCAGGTAAGGAAAAAAAACCCTGTATCAATCTTCCATTAAATATTTTAATTATCTTTGGGTTTCTGTCTGTTGCTTTATCCCTTTTCCTAAAGACTGGCCCCTGGCTTATTTTTGTGGGGCCATTTGTTTTAACTGAAAGTTGAGTCTTTTGAGAATACTGGTTTGATTTTGGAGCCTCTGCACTGCACCAAACTTTAGGAATCTTAACACACACACACACAAAACCCAAGCTCTTTGAGTGACCTATGACCTGACCCACTCTTTTTGTGATAATAAAAAGAGAAACTGCTTGTCACATCAAGTAAAACTGCAGCTAGAATACAGCTGCTAGATAACCAATTTGGTTCAAATGAAGCCATGGGTTTGGGAGAAGAATCTGTACTCTTTCTGTTAATAGATCCCAAGTGGGACTTGAAACAAATTTCTGTTCTATGTCATTGCACTTGCCATCACTCAATCAATATTCTGAAGCCCTCTTTTATATTCTTTAAGGTCCTGGAGTTCTCATCTCCCTTAATTTTCTTGTGTTGTATTTCTGCAGACCATGAGATTTCCAGTACCATGTGCCTTCAATAGATGGTACAATTTTCTCTTCCAAAATGACTCAAAACAGTTTTGCTCTGGGTACCTATCAAATATGTTTCTTAGTAAAATGGAACAGTCTTTTAATCTAATTTAGAATTCAAGAAATGCTAATATGTCCAGTTAGCTAAAAAGTCAATCTTCTAATAAGGCCATCTCATTGCCAATTGCTTAGTTGTTTTTATTGCAGAGGCAAATAAGCTTCTAATGAAGAATGTTCATGTAATTTCTCTTTTTCAAATAACCTTTGAGTTCTTGACCTTCATGTAATTATAACTTGTTTATATACATATTTGAAGATGATAATAGAACTGTGAAATAGCAGTACTTAAAGGTTTTGAAGATAACCATCTTCTAGTTTTTACTTAGTAAACAGTCTAATAGGCATGACAGTCTGGCCTAAAGGCCTTGAAATCTAATTTGAGACAACGAGCTGAGTAAATAAGTCAATGATAGAAGTGCTGAGACAGAGAACATAATGACATCAAATTGGACTTAAGAAACTCGACACCATCAAACAGAAAAAATGGAGAAATTGTAAAATCGTTATGTATTTTTAAATGAAATATTCTACAGAATCTGTTGCTTTTCTGACATAAATATTGATTTTTGGAGCTCTATCCAGTTTGATTTTCACTGTGTAATTTATATTTCCTTATTATGTCTTTCTGCTAGGGCAGCATTTACTGATGTTCTACAATAGTAATTATATTACAACAATAAAATTCCAGCTACATCATTTCATTGAACTTTTTTTAAAATTAAATTGATAGCATTTAAGGCGCAAATAATTTTCTAAGCAACAAAATAATTATTATATATATTAGGGACTTCACCCATTGCTAGATAGATTCTTCTTCATGAAGACCAGTCTGTTGGATTACCTCAAAACTTGGCATTATGTAGGTATTATGGAAGCATTGTAGTTGTTTAATCGAGAATGTAATAGATCCTACTGTGTTTGTAAATATGTGCAAAATATTTAGCTAGAAACCATTCTGAAGAAAATAGAAAAGGCTATACCGCTAATTTTACCTTATTGTGTCAGCTACTGTCCTATGAAAGTTTACCTAAAAGGAAGTCCCTCTGAATTTATCATGATCTACTTCTGAGTGCATCTGAATGGATTTAGGAAAATATGATGGTAAATCATAATCCTTTTGTTCATCGTCATAGGGCAGGGGTGTCAAACTCAAGGCCTGTGGGCTGGATCTGGCCCACAGGGTGCTTAGATCTGGCTGCGGGGCTGCCCTGAAAACAGGGCAGCCCGTGGTGCCTCTGCCAACTCTCCCGGGCTCTGTTTTAGCTGGCCGAAGGCTGGAGGCTATCGCAGCCAAAAACACAGCCTAGCACACGGGCTGCAGGACGTTGAGCTGGCTCTACCCAGCCCGGCCACACCCACCCGGCCACACCCGCTCGGCCCCTCAAGGTCAAACACAATCCTGATGTGGCCCTCAATGAAATCGAATTTGACGCCCCTGTCATAGGGCATGCACTGGATAACTATAATCCCATTCAGTTAATTTATTCATGTGTCGCTCTCACCATATAAACAGTAGTGAGCAGTTGCCTCCATAAGGCCAATCATATTGTTTTGTTAGTCATCCGTGACTATGCTGTGATTGTCTTCAGCAAGAACTTGTACAGAGATTGACAGGTGAAGACTTCCATGTGATTCCAAATCTTGTAACATCAAGAGATTAATTAATTAATTAAATTTTTATTCCACCCACAAGGTGACTGTGAAGAGTTCCAACTCACATAGGAGACTTCATACTGACCGTGCTAAAAGCTTCCCCACTGGGAACAGTCATAATGGCACATCATGTCTTTACAGAAGCTAAGAGTTGCTTATCCATACTTAAGTAGTGCTTATATCACCTGAATGGAATTTATTAAAGAGCTGTAGAGCAGGGTGGCATTGCTCTGCTCCTGCAGCAGCTAAGTCTTCATGCATTCAATAGGTGTTTGAAGGGGAGTAAGATGCATGCTACAGATCATGGATGGTCTCAAAATCTGTATAATTAAACTTAGTTATGATTTGTTCTCCTCCTTGAGTTGATTTAAAAAGAGATGAAAGTTCCAAAAGAAAACAGAAAAATAGAGTAATGATAATATCCTCTTACTCAGCGTAGTCTTCTGGTTCTATTGTCAGGAAAATAAGGTTAATGAATAAGAAAATAGAGAATTATTGTGACATTTGCATCTAGATTTCTAATATGTTCTGTTTTATACAAGTCGGAATTATAAGCATGTTTGTGTTCAGTTAGACAGATAAACTATTTTAAGACTTCCAATTGAGCATTGATCCCAAAATTGAGATTGAATACAGGTAGTTCTCGACTTACAACAGTTTACTTAGTGACTGTTCAAAGTTACAATGGCACTGGAAAAAAGTGACTTATGACCATTTTTCACACTTACAATCTTTGCAGGATCCCTGTGGTCACATGATTTATATACAAATGCTTGACAACTGGTTCAGAGGTGGTATTCAGCAGGTTCTGACTAGTTTTGGAGAACCGATAATAGAAATTTTGAGTCATTCGAAGAACCGGCAAATACCACTTCTGATTGGCCCCACCCCCATCTATTCTCTGCCTCCCAAGTTGCAGCCGATCGGCTGGGTCTTCTTTTATTGCCCTGCAGAGGAGAATGGAGCTGGAAAGGAGGTAACTAGGGTGGGGAAGAAATGGGATTTTGCAGTATCCTTCCCCTGCCACGCCCAACAAGCCACACCACACCTACCAAACCATGCCCGGTAGAACTGGTAGTAAAAAAATTTGAATCTCACCACTGAACTGGTTCATATTTATGACCAGATCCTGTGATCATCTTTTGTGACCTTCTGACAACCAAAGTCAATGAGGAATCCAGATTTGCTTAACATCCGTGTTACTAATTTTACAATTGCAATGATTCACTTGACAAATGTGGCAAGAAAAGTCGTAAAAGGGAGCAAAACTCACTTAACAAATTTTTCACTTAGCAACATAAATTCTAGGCTCATTTGTGGTCATAGAAAAAGGACTACTTCTACTGAATATCTTTGTCACATGTAACTAAAAGAAATTGGGTTGCACCTGGCATTCAGAGGCAACATAACCACCCAATTCTGAAGTTATCATGTCTGCTCAACCATCATGTGTGAAGGACCCAGGCTCCTGGCATGGGAAGAAGCTGACCTAGGGTCATGATGATCAAGCAGTTTCATGCTGCACCTGCATTCAGGCTTCCTATTTATAGATCAGGAGAAATAGGAATGGGGTAGTCTCCTTGTTCTGGTGCATTAAATAAAATGCAATAGAATAACAGAGTTGGAAGGGACCTTGGAGGTCTTTAAGTCCAACCGTCTACTTAGGCAGGAAACCCTACACCACTTCAGACAAATGGTTATCCAATTTCTTCTTAAAAACTTCCAGTGTTGGAGCATTCACCACTTCTGGAGGCAAGTTGTTCCACTGATTATTTGTTCTGACTGTCAGGAAATTTCTTCTTAGTTCTAAGTTGCTTCTCTCCTTGATTAGTTTCCACCCATTGCTTCTTGTCCTGCCTTCAGGTGCTTTGGAGAATAGTTTGACTCTCTCTTCTTTATGGCAACCCCTGAGCAGTGGCGGATTAAGGCTCACTGGTGCCCTAAGCACTGACAAATCTTGGTACCCCATCCTTTGTACATACTGTACAAATGAATCCAAGCTTAGGCTACATAAAAGTTTTTGGACTGCCCCCTTTGGGCCTGGTGCTTAGTCTGCTTAATGGTTAATGCACCACTGCCTCTGAGATATAAGAACAGTACTATCATGTCACCCCTAGTCCTTATTTTCATTAAACTAGACATACCCAATTCCTGCAACTGTTCTTTATATGTTCTAGCCTCCAGTCCCCTAATCATCTTTGTTGCTCTTCTTTGCACTCTTTCTAGAGTCTCCACATCTTTTTTACATCACTTGCTTGAGTTTATCCTTGAGGAAAGTACCCAACAAACAAAGTAGCCCCCATAATACAAGCTCTACAGTTGTACCTCAGCCAATAAACTAAATGTGCAGAAGCCACTTTCCTCAAAGTGAAGCCATTGGTAAAGGAGAGTAATCCATAATCAGTGGTACATGAGTACACCAGCTTCCTACACTTTTAGAAGCTGAAATATTCAGTTTCATTGTTCATTACTACATGTCTATTTTCCCCTCAGTTGTGATTACTGCATTGCTATGTGCTGGACCTTTTTGGTGATTTTATTTTATTTAAACTTGCAAATGGAGAGAATACTTATAAGGAAGAAAATGCTCTGAGCATTTTCAGTGAAGTAAAATTGTCTTAATCATATCTCTTGCTAATAGGATGAAGTCTCAATGCTTAATAACTGATCAGGCAAGACACTCTATTTAATATAGAGAAAATTTGTTTTGATGAAATCAAAACTTGGAAATATTTTAGCATGGTCAAATGATATATAATCAGCCTACTCTTCCACTTTAGAAGCTTTTCTGCAGCATTTGGGTTCCCTGTGCATTCCAAGATAGAGAGACAGATATATGCAATGATTGATAAAGAAAATATGAATTAATGGCAGATGTACTAAGTATAAGCATCTAACAAAACTCAATGTATAAAAAGGAAAGTAGGAACTATATATGATAATTCATTTGCTCCAAAAAAATATGAAAGAACAATTTGTTTTTGGCTTCAAATCATTTCTAATTGAAAATTTTTGGCTACGTTGTGCAGCACGTCATTAATTTTTGGTAAATCTTAAGAGCCATGGATATAAAAAAGCAAACTTTGATTAAAGATCTGAAACTGATAACCAAACACTAATGCTTTCAGTAATGGACCAGTGGAAGAGAGTTTTATATACCTGAAATAAAGCAAGTATATCTTAATGATTTGCAAAACCTAATTGAATTTGCATGCTTTTTTATCCTTCAGAATGAACTAGACTATAATGGAAAGAAAAAATGCATCTGATGATGTTTGGTCTTTGACCTTCATGTTAATTAAAGAACAGCTATTTCCAGCTTTTATTTCAATATTATATATCCATTGTTGTAGCAGATTAAAGAATCTTTTCCTCAGAAAACAAATATATATATATATATATATATATTGGATCCATTCTATCTTGGATGGATATTTAGTATTAGATAATTAACACACACACATATACTCGCACACGAAATTCAGGCTTTCTACTTCTTTAACTAATGTGTATTAGTAAAAGCTAAATACACTGACCTGGAGGCATCCTTAAGTTCATTCTTTGTCAAAGTAGTGAAAACAGTATTTGTCCCAAGATTTCTTCCCTTTAAGCAGATTTGAAATCAGTGGTGGGATTCAAAATATATTACTAACGGTTCTGTGGGTGTGGCTTGCTGGACGTGGCTTGGTGGGAGTAGCAGGGGGAGGATACTGCAAAATCCCGATTCCCTCCCCACCCCACTAACCTGCTTTCCAGTTCCGTTCTCCTGTGCAGGGCAACAAAAAAAGAGCCAGCCGATCAGCTGGAGGCAGGGAATAGATGGGAGCAGGGCAATCAGATTTACCAGGTTCTCTGAACTACTCAAAATTTTCTCTACCAGTTCTCCAGAACCTGCTAAATACCACCTCTGCTTGAAAGGTCACATGTGTAGCTGGGGATGGGGGAAGCAGGACTTGCATCATATTTATATCTGTCTGATTGAACTTTAGGCCAGTCATTTTCTTTCAGTTCCTTCGCTCAAAAGGTTATTGGATAGAAAATACAGGTAGTCCTTGACTTACATCAGCTCATTTAGTGACTGTTCAAAGTTACAACTGTACTGAAAAAAGTAACGTATCAATGTTTTTCACACTGGCGACCATTGTAGCATCCCCATGATCACATGGCCAAAATCTGGATGCTTGGCAAGTGATTCATATTTATGACAGTTGTAGTGTCCAGAGGTCTTATGTGTTCTCCTTTTGCGACCTTCTGACAAGCAAAGTCAATGGGGAAGCCAGATTCTCTTAACAACCATGTTATCAACAACTGCAAGGATCCACTGAACAACTCTGGCAAGAAAGGTCATAAAATGGGACAAAATTCACTTAACAACTGTCTCACTTTGCAACAGAAACGTTGAGCTCAGTTGTGGTCTTAAGTTGAGGACTACATGTAGGAGGAGGAAGGTGTATTGGATACATTTGCTATTTTGGGTTATTATGTAAAAAATAATAATGACAGGATAAAAATAAATAATAAAATAGTCTGTGTTTTCTTGACACCGTTTGCCACATAATAGCAATAGCACTTAGACTTTTATTCTGCTTTATAGTACTTTACAGCCCTCTCTAAGCGGTTTACAGAATCAGCATATTGCCCCCAACAATTTGGGTCTTCATTTTACCCACCTCAGAAGGAAGGAAGGCTGAGTCAACCTTGAGCCTGGTGGGATTTGAACTGCTAAATTGCAGGCAGCCAGCAGTCAGCAGAAGTAGCCTGCAGTACTGCACTCTAACCACTACACCACCAAGGCTCATGATTAATAATGCCACCAGGCCTTATTCTTCATTTCAGTGGAACAAGCTGCCAAATGAAATTGAGAAGAACTAAATAAGAACCTCTTAATGTAATTCTCCCTTATTCATATAATGCTATATTGCTTATTTTTTAAAAAGCATAAACATTTTTAGATTTTGGGCTACTTATTTATCCGGGGAAGATCTAAAGGTTCTCCACTGCATAAATTTACACTCAACACAGGGAGGATGTGAGGATGGGGATCCTCAGTGAGGAAACATTATTATTCTGTTCCCCTTTTCTATTATTGAATTTTTATTTGAATGCCTGAAGAGGATTCCCATGCGATTTTTGTTTAATTCTATTAATTTCATGATTCTTTGGTGCTTTGTTTGTGGTCTTTAAGTGCAGAACCATTTGCTTCCCTTTTCATGGGAATATTCCTTTCAGAAAGAGGATGTATTTATAAGAATTATGATGTTAAAAGAATACAAGGTCATTCTTGTTAAAGGTGTTGGGAGAACAAGGTCATCCTGCAATTTTAATATAACCAAACACTAATGTATTTTTCTCAAGGCATCACATTTAGTCACTAATAAATTATAAAACATGTTTAACTGAACCTTATTAATTAATCTTAAGGGACAAACAGCATTCCCATGAGGAAGAAGTAGTGCTGATATTAATTTAAGGAAAAGTTCAGGAAAATAGTTCAGAATGAAAGATTGCCAAACATTTCTCATGTATATTTTGCTCCACTTATAAAATATATATATATATATATATATATATATATATATATATATAATGGTTGAAGTTTTAATCTTCTTTGAATTAGATTTCATGCAGACATTGTAGCATGCTTAATTGATCTTTGAAATATAAATCAAGACGTTAGTTTGCCCAATTTAATTATTGTGGAAAACTATACTGAAGGTCAAATGGGACAAGAGAGAAAATGTGTGTAAACATGAAATACACATTTTTAACTTAGCTCTGGAATGATGGTGTTGTAATAGCACTTTATCAGGTTCAATCCTGTAGGTTTTGATTCTAGCCATTCTAATGCAACAGAATTGGGTCAGTTACTTTAAAAAATGACCCAGTAAGGATTATCTCAGAGTTCCCAGGGCAAAGAACCAGAAGAAATCAATGTATATTCAAATACCAAAAAGAACAGCCCTAAAGAATTCTCAAACTACCAGACAATTAATCTGACATGCTCAAGATTTTGCGATCCAGATTACCACAGTATATGGAATAAGTACTGTGTATATACAAGCTGGTTTCTGAAGAGATTCAGGTCAGTAAGTTCACACTGTTAATTTTCGATGGTTTGTGAGAGTTTTAAAAAGTATGTCTGTTTTATCAATACAGTGGATTTGTGTAGGCCAGAACAGATTAAAAAAAACATGGCTCAACTAATTCACATAAACTGTTGAACAGTTTATACAATGACCTGGATGTTAGTTAGAATGGAACATGCAACAACTAAAATGGTTCAAAATCGGAAACAAATAGACTGTCTCTTATATGTAATATATATGTAATATATATGCTGAACATCATAGGAAATATTGGACTAGAATAAAGAAATAGAAACTGGATTGAACATTATTAGGAGATACACCAGCAACCTCATATTGAAAGATGATAATACTGCAATGGCTGAAAGTAAGGAATTCTCTTCCATGCTGCAGCAAAAGCCCAGGATGGGTAGACTCCTTCTTATGATGTCATTAAGCTGAGTCTGTATTTGTATATATAAAAGCCAGCCCCCGGGAGTATCCTTGCTTTGACTCAGCTTCTTTAAATCACAAGCTGTGTCTCTGAAAGTGATTAGCAATTTGTTTCAGCAATTTCTCAAGAGCTACCTTTGCTTCAATCAGCTCCCAGGGATCCAGGCAGCTGCAACTCCAGGAGAGCAGGGCTCTGTTCTCCTGCAATGTTGGGATCTTGTTTCCCAAGCACTGCGAGGCAAGCAGGGAAGCATCTTAAAGCAGAAGATAAGCGTTCCGAACAGACCCTCAAGCGCAACCACCAAACAGCTGCATGGACTGTTCGGGCCTCAACCGCTACATCGTTTTTTTCACGAGGGCATCTCTACGATGGCTGCATCAACTGCAGGACCTGTGGCCTTAACAAAATTATAGCAGCGGCGGAATTCACTGCGGATGCCACCTTCAATTCTATCAAATTTGCATCAAGGGCCATGGCTTCTTCGGTGGTGGCAAGAAGGCTTCTGTGGCTCCAAAATTGGCAAGCGGAGTCACGCTGCAAATGGAAGCTGGCTTCTGCCCCCTGCACAGGAGACAAGCTTTTCAGCAAGGCTCTAGAGCTGTATCTCATCGAGACCAGAGATAAACATAAAATTCTTTCCTCTTCAGGGAAAAAAGCTGACTATCTCCCAGATCCTTATTGCCCACCTGCTTTTCGGGCGGAGTCCACCTTCCACTTTACTCAGCCACAGAGGGCGTATATCCAATGCCAGGACCAATGACCAGAAGCACCTGGCAGACAACAACCTTCTGCTGGTAAACGGCCCTTTCGGGGGGAGGAGGTCATTCCTTCCATCGCTCTAAGTAATTTCTCATTCTCCCCACTCATCAGAGTTAGTTTAGCCTTCTTTGCCTCCAAGTGGGAGGATTCAACGATGGATGCCTGGGTGCTCAACACTATTAGGTCAGGGCTACAATTGGAATTTCTATTGTCACCCCCAGAATTTTTTTTGATTTGTCCTGTTTCACGGGACACTTCAAAGAGAGCTCTTATGAATTCAGCCATTCAACACCTACTCGACATAAGGGCTATTCAACCAGTCCCCACCTTACAATGGGGACAAGAATTTTACTCTCGTCTTTTCATTATTCCCAAAGCCTCGGGGTGGTGGTGAGCCTTTCTTGACCTAAAATTTTTCAATCAATTTGTCAAATACAGGCAATTTAAAATTCAGGCACTGCATTCTTATTTAGAGAGCATTCAGGAGGGCGACCTCCTCTCTTCCATTGCTCTCATGGAGGCTTACCTCCACATCCCCATCTGGCATCATCATTGCCAGTTTCTCTGTTTCTGTTACCAGAATGGCCACTACCAGTACCGAGCCCTTCCCTTCAGCCTCTCATCGGCTCCAACGGTCTTCACAAAGATTCTAGCAGCATTGATGGCTTCACTACGTTCTGTTCCAGTGAGGATCCAATGCTACTTGGATGACATGTTGATACTGTTCTCCTCCATCCTCTCGGCCAATCGGGACCTACAAATACCCTGTACTGCCTCCAAAGCCACAGGTTTTCCATCAACACCAAGAAGAGCCATCTCTCTCCCATGACCAAATTGCTTCACTTGGGAGCAGTCATTGATACAATTTTATGCCAGGTTTTCCTGTCTCCAGATCATGGAAAAAGCCTCACAGAGATCATCAGTCAGATTCAACAGCAACAGACTGTTGCCCTGTCTCTGCTGTCCAAACTACTGGGGAAGATGGTCTCCTGTATTGGCATCGTCCTGTGTGCACAGCTTCACTCCTGATCGCTCCAATGGTTCCTGCTCCCCTTTCAACGAGCAGGAACCAGCCACTCGTCAATCAAGGTCCTGCTCTCTCCACAAGCTTAGCGGTCCCTCAGTTGGTGGCTCTCCCCATCCCTCTGGAAGGAGCTCCAGTTCAAGGAACCAGACAGGCTAGTAATCACCACAGATGCCAGCCTTCTGGTTTGGGGCTCCCATATGGAGGGTCAGATAGCTCAAGGGGCTTGGTCCAGGTCATACAGAACCCATCCCATAAATTGGTTAGAGCTCAGAGCTATCTCTCTGGTTCTCAAGCATTTCAGACCCTCTCGTGGGAGCAGTCATCAATGCTGTTCCTGATAATATTCTCATGTTGACGGACAATATGGCCGCAAAGGCAGATATCAACAGGTGGGGGGGGACAAAAATCCAAGGCACTTATGAGGAAGGCAGAACGTTTGGGAACAGCAAGAGAAACACTTGCTGTTGATCTCAGTGGATCACATCTCCGGAGTCGACAACACCCAAGCCGACTGACTGAGCAGGAGTTCTGTTGACCAGGCAGAATGTTCCATTCCCTCGTCCCTATTCAGGGATCTTTCCCTCAGATTCAAAATTCTGGAGGTGGATCTCTTCTCCACTCCTCAAAGCTCCCAAGTCAACAGATTCTCCACCAGGTTTCCTTGCCAGAGAGCAGAGGGGACCAATGCTCTTCGGTGCAGATGGCCCAAGGGCCTCCTCTACGCCTTTCCCCCACTTCCCATCATTCCAGCAGTCATACAGAAGCTGTTGGAGGAACGAGCAGAGCTAATTCTCCTGGCACCCTATTGGCCAAGGAGGCCCTGGTTTGCGGACCTGGTCAACTGTGGCCTCCCCTTGGAGGATCCAGCCCATCTGATCTCCCTGCACCAAGGGGCTCTGATCCATCCAGAGCCCAAGTGGCTCAAGCTGACCGTGTGATGCTTGAGTGGCTAAGGGAGGCTAACCTCCCAGAGAGGGTTATTCTCACCATCCAGGCTTCTTGCAAACCTTCTACGAGGCGCATCTATGATGCCACCTGGAGGGTTTTCTCCCAATGGTGCCTCAAGGAGGGTCCCTCTCCTTCCTCAGCCCAGTTGGCAGAGGCTCTTAGATTCCTTCAGGATGACTTGGAAAAAGGTTTAGCCCCCAATACCTTACGCCGCTGGGTAGCAGCTCTCTCCTCAGTTCTTTCATGGAGTTCATTTCCTTCCTTGTTCCATCACTCCTCAGTCAGGAGATTTTTGAAAGGGGCTTCCAGCCTACACCCTCCTGTGGTATCCTTCATGGGACCTTCACATGGTACTTAATGCCCTTATGAAGCCCCCCTTTAAACCCCTCAGAATGGTGTCTCTCCAATTCCTAACTCTAAAGGTAGTTTTCCTCGTTTCTATCACTTCAGCCAGAAGGGTGTCAGAGCTGGCCGCTCTTTCAATCAGGCAGGATCTCTGCACCTTTCACGATGATAGGGTTGTTCTCCATTTGGACCCTTCCTTTATCCCAAAGGTTAACACCTGATTCCACCAATCCCAGGACATTGTGTTGCCTGACTTCTGTCCCCTCCCACACCATGACTTAAAACGCAAGTGGCACACTCTAGATGTCAGAAGAGCTCTTAGAATTTACATCAAGCGCACTTCCCCTTTTAGAAAGACAGAGGCCATGTTTCTCTCCTTTTCCCCTTCTCACTTGGGGAGCAAGGCCTCTTTCCCTACTATTAGCAGGTGGGTCAGGACATGCATCACACAAGCCTACAAAGTGGCTCTTCCGTTACCCTGAGGTCTAACATATTGTTAAGGCTATTGTTTCCATATTTGCAATGTGTTTGTGAAAGCTGGATTATTAGAAAGACTGAATGAAGAAACAATATTCAACAGAAGGTAACATGAAACCAGACTGCTCCCTGAAATGACTCACAATGATGCTACAGTTTAAATATTTTGGGTGTATAATGTGAAAGCAAGAGTGATTGGAAGAAACCTTGATACTTGAAAAGATCAAAGACCATCAAAAAGAAATGAAAGGAAGACAATTTGGCTGGAGACTACTGGTATTACTGACAGCACAAAGATGAACTTATGAAGAAGTGGTTGCTGACAGACAACCCTGGTGAAATAATATCCATCAAATCATAAAGACTTAAAAACTGAATGTCTGAACAACAACAATTTTCTTCACTGGATTTGACTTAAAAAAAAAAAAAACACTTTTACATCAAAATGTGAAGAAGTTAGTATACTGCAAAGCAAAACACCACTTTTTACCATCATCCTTATTTATAAGATTGCTTCAGAGCCCTTAAAAGCATTTTTAAAAGCCTGGGTTACCGCAGCATAATATTTTATTTGGAAATATGCCCACCAGCCTGGGAGGTGAAAGAAGACAAACCATAAATGTAGGTTGTATGATACAGAGCATCCTGAGGGACTTAGGCAGAGTTGTGGGAGCAATTTCACGAATACGGTTTTATTTAAAAAGTAAATGTTTTGCAATTGCTGTGTTTACCATGTCTTGTGCAACTAAGCGTATCTCCCAGTATTCAACCGGTTCGCACTGGATTGGGAGCAAAAATTTGGTGTGGGTCACCAAACTGGTAGTAAGTTCTGGCTGGCCATGCCCCCGATCCAGTCACCCTCCCATCCGATGCTCGTTTACCTGCCCGCTTGACATTCGCCTAAGGTATTTCTTTTTTTCCCCCTCCCAACAATCAGCTGTGCATAGGGATTCCCCTTGCTGAGGCCCAGGAAGGCAAAAAATGGAGGGAGGAGCTCATCCCCCCCCTCTCCATTTTTTGCCTTCCAGAGTCCCAGAGGAGCCTTAGGGGAGGAAAAACGCCCCCCCCCCCCGAGGCTCCTTTGAGGCAAGGAAGCTCCCAAAACGGAACTTGGAGGAGTGCTGCGTGCCCCTCCCATGTTCTGTTTTTTTCCTTCCTGAGCCTCAGAAGAGCTTTAGGGGAGCAAACCCCCCCAAGTCTCCTCTGAGGCTAGGAAGATCCCAAAAATGGGTGGGGGCGGCAAAAAAGAAAAAAAAGCCACACTCACCCAGTCACATGGCCACATCCACCAAGTCACACCCACAGAATCGGTAGTAAAAAAATTGGAATCCCACCACTGATTGTACTTGCAACATTTCAAGTGTCATCATAGGATAGAAAGGTACCACCTGTCTCAGGTATGTATTATGAGTGCATATTAGGCTGGGAATTAGTAACGTGACATGCAGTTCATTAAATAGGGCTAAAAACAGTCTTTCTTTCAAAATATTTTCTCTCTTTTACGTTGCTGTTGTTTTTTAACATGTGCCCGCAGTGAGTACATCTTTTCTTACCCATGCAATAAATCCTTTTTTATAGATTAGTTCTGTTTGCACATGAACCGGACTCTTGTTAGTATCTTGTGCAGTAACTCCCTGGCAGCACTGCAAGTTTTCATTACCATGTCTCTGGGTGTTTGAAGTTGAAAACAGAATAGAAACATAGTAAATTAAAAAGAATGATTTAAAAAAAACAGCAGAAATAAAGTTAACAGTATCAGAGTTGCTAAATGAAGTGCTATTGTACAAAGAAGGAGAGAAAATGTATATGCTCTTGTTTATATACAAGATAATAGGTTTTCTTGCATATTGGCTAAGTAACCTCTAAGGGCTTCCTGGGTATGATTAGAGTTCAGTGACTGGCACGCTTGATGTTGCTTAGATGCCTCACAAAAGCAACCATCAAATACAGATAGCCAGCTGGAACCAAATAAGTTTGTCCTCATCCTTGTTCCTTCAAGGACATCCCCTTCTCTTCAGGTTGCTCATCACTGTGGAGTAGCAAACATCCATTAGAAACAACAGTTTAGAAAATTCAAGGTCCTGTTTTTTTTAGCTCTCAATTTGCTCACCTCTTTTGGTGAAGATAAGCTTGAATATTGGCAGTGAAATTAATGATGGTCATATTATGGTCTTTATAGAAAGAACACTATGAAAGTTCTGTGTTTTGTATGATTTATAGTATTACCCGAGAAGTCACTTGTTTCCATCCCTGTGAATGCCTGCACCTGTCAACATGATGGAACAGGAATTCAGCAAATTAATTTGTGCAATAACACTACATCAGAGGAAAAATCAATACACTTATGAGAAGAGGAGCTTGTAAATGGCTTTTCCAACGACAAATTTTAGCATAATATTCTAGTGCTTTGAACTTTTTATACTTTTAAGGAAACATTTAAAATTACCATATTTTTCTCACTATAAGACACACTTTTGCCCCCACCCCAAAAGTGGGTGAAGATGCCTGTGCATCTTATAGAGCGAATATTGCACCAGGGAGGAGGGTGGGTTGGTGAACTGCCGCTGTGGAACTCTGGAGCCCTCACTGCCAATTGATGCCTATCAGCTCCCATTCACTGCTGCCCGTTTGCTACCTGCCTGTTTCCCACCCGCCTGTTCAGCACTGTTCGCCGCAGCCTCTTTACCATGGCCGCTTGCCACTGCCCATTTGCCACCAATCGCCATGGCCTGTTCGATGGCATGGCATTGGCGGTGAACAGGTTGCAGCAAATGCGTTGGTGGCAAACAGTCTGCAGCAAATGGATGAGTGGCAATCAGATGGCAGAAAATGGGTGGGTGGCAAATAGGCCATGGCAAATGGGTGGGCAGTGAATGGGAAGCGGCAAATGGTCAGTGATAGACAGCGGCAGTGGTGATAGGTGGTGATCAGCAATGAAGGCTCCAGTGTTTCCCAGTGGCAGCAGCAGTCAGCTCAGTTGACTGGGGGTGGGTGCAATGGAGCGGAAACCTCATGAGCCATGTGGTGGGGCTTTGGTAACGTGCTGAAGTTGACCAGGATGTTTGCTGTTTTCTGCAAGGATGCTAGCCAGATGAATACCGGATGGATGCTGGTAATGTGCGTCTTATGGTCCGGAGCATCTTATAGACCGAAAAGTACGGTAACTTGCATTACAATCTATTGGATGGGAACTATTCATTTTTCAATTTGGTTAGACTTCTGCTCTGAGGCAATTGACAGGGCTGAGATTTAGGTTTTTAGGCTAATGCTAATATGAAGGAATAAAGCTGAACAGGGTATGTCTAACCCTTGTTTCTTGCTTTATTTGTGAGTGTTTTCTGGTTTTCATACACCAATTTAATAGCTGTTGCTTTATATGAAGAGTAGGGTATCTACATCATATCCCAGATCAGCTTCTTTCAAAGTGCATCATTGGTGCTTTGGCACAAAAATTATCTTAACACTATTTTGACACTCGCTGCCCGATTTCCTACTAATGGTGGATAATGGGACTATAAAGATCTCACACTACCTCTACCTCATGAGACTTGGTTTCCTGCTGTTAAGTACAGCAGTCACTCATTATCATGGCAGCCTCTGCTGGGAGGAAGAGTACTGTTCATTTAATCAGGATACTAAAATCAATTCTTCCAATCTGAATGTGTGAGAAAGAAAGATCTTGCAATATTCTCTGTGTTTTTAAATCTTCAATTGGCATCGATTTCTTGTTGTAAAGCTGTATTTTAAATAGGGTCAGGATTGACCTGAATCTTATTTGTCCAAATTTAATGCTGTGATATTAAATAAAAAAGTAAATAATGTTATCTAGAAGAAATTTGTATTCATATCTAATTTTTTCACTGATGCAGAATCAGCATTAAAGATATTTTTTAAAATATTGTTGTTTATTTTTTCAGGAGATACAATGCTTGTTAAGGATTTGAAGTTTGGCACCTGCAAGAAAAACTCAGTTAATGTAGCCAGATTTTTTTTTTTAATGAGCCAAATATTTTACAAAAGGATATATTTTGCTTCAGTAAAATAGGGATAGATTTGTAAGAGAAGGTACTTGGATACTCTTTATACTGTAAATGTATGTGCATGGAAATACAACTTTGTTCTTCTAGGTGTTATATTTCCACCCATTTTTGGGGGGAGGGGAGATGCATCTTATAATGTGAAAAATACAGTATTTGGGGGGGAAATACGGTATTTTGGGGAGGAAATGCTATTTGTATTTTACCGGTTGGTGGAATAACAGAATTATTTTCACTATTTTTATTAAAATTTCAATTTTTTGTCTGAAAGCCATATTTTCCTTAAGTGATGCAAGTTATGCACTCAAATATAGATTTTAATGAATCAAGAAAGTTTGCAATGCCCCCCCACACAATGTCACTGATTTGATAAAGAATCAATGTATTTCTACTTACTATTTTTGAAAACAAATAAAATAAAAATAAATCTAGGTGGCAGTATCTGTTATAAAGACACGTGGAAAGTTTCCACCCATCTTTTTACACTGTTTGTCATTGTAGATGAGCAACACTTAACAGCAATCGCACAGATTTATATACCGCTTCATAGTGCTTTGCAGCCCTCTCTAAGCAGTTTAAATTGTGGTTCACTGATGTTTCTGGAAGGAGGAAGTCTGTTCCTCTCCTGCCTTACTCTTCCTCTCCCTCTTTTAAGTAGACATGACAGATGCTGATTCTGTGACCTTTTCTATAGTGTTTGATCCCATCCTGATTAACAGTAATATTAAATGAATATAAATTGAGGACCTCCATATACAGTTGGATATTACTGTGTCTGTCCAAATCAGATCTGCAAAAATACCATGTATGGAATCTAAGTCTGAAATGAGTCTTCTTTCAGGATATTTCTCTCCTTTAAACTTGTAGATAAAGGTATTCTGGCTGTCAGCATTCTTTTCATCCACATTTAGTACAAATCCTTGGAGTGAGGCGAGATAGTTTAACCATTTAAAAAATCGATGTTTGTGTCAAGCAGCTACACCTTTATATCACTGACAGACAACATGTAGCTTGGGACATTTTGGGGAACTCCAAAGCTCTGTTTGATTACCGATTTCGAAGATTGGCACTATTTAAAGATAGAAAGCACATGCTAGAAGTCCTAAAATATAGTTCTAAAAACAGTAAAATAATAAAAATAAAATTTATCCATCTTTCCCAAAAGGAACAGTAGCAGACCCTGCACACTTTACATCATTGCCTAACCATTGTGGCCCTTTAGACGTTTAGCATTTTAAGAAACTCAAAATGCATACTTTTTATACAAGTAGACCTTGACATACGACCACAATTGAGCCTAAAATTTCTGTTGTTAAGATTCATTTGTTTAATTGAATTTTGTCTCATTTTACGACCTTTCTTGTCACAGTTGTTAAATCACTGCAGTTGATAAGTTAGTAAGTGAATCTGGTTGTTAAGTGAATCTGGCTTTGACTTTGCTTATGAAAAGGTTGCAAAACAGGACCACATGACTTCGGCACTGCAACCATCCTCAATATGAACCAGTTGCTAAGCATCTGAATTTTGATCACATGATTGTGGGGATGCTGCAAAAGTAGTAAGTGTGAAAAATGGTCATAAGTCACATTTTTCAATGTCATAAATTTGAACGGTCACTAAATGAGCTGTTGTAAGTCGAGGACTACCTGTAGTGTACATTAAAAGGAGAGGCATATATAAAGAACAGTTGGGGATCTTCTGCACCTTATACTCATATTTTCCCCCTTTGTCTCATATATGATTATGTAGATGCCATATGATATTAATATTGTCTTGGTGCTGGGCCAAAAAAATTTCATTTTCTTAATAGAATAGAATAGAATAGAATAGAATAGAATAGAATTCTTTATTGGCCAAGTGTGGTTGGACACACAAGAATAGAATAGAATAGAGTTCTTTATTGGCCAAGTGTGATTGGACACACAAGGAATTTGTCTTGCTGCAAATGCTTTCAGTGTACATAAAAGAAAAGATACATTCGTCAAGAGTCAAGAATCATAAGATACAACACTTAATGATAGTCATAGGGTACAATAAGCAATCAGATCATACGAGGAAAGAGTCAATATAAACCTTTGGATACAATCGACAAAGTTACAGTCATATAGTCACAAGTGTTGGGAGGGGATGGGTGATAAGGAGTGATGAGAAGATTAACAGTAATAGTAGTGCAGACTTTGTAAATAGCTGAACAGTGTTGAGGGAATTATTTGTTTAGCAGAGTGATGGCTTTCGGGGAAAAACTGTTCTTGTGTCTAGTTGTTCTGGTGTGCTGTGTTCTATAGCATCATTTTGAGGGAAGGAGTTGAAACAGTTTATGTCCAGGATGTGACATAAACGGTAAATATCTGTAAATATTTTCACAGATGACTTTTTGACTTATGCAGTATACGGATCCTCCATAGAAGGAAGGTTGGTAGCAATTGTTTTTTCTGCAGTCCTAATTATCCTCTGAAGTCTGTGTCTGACTTGTTGAGTTGCAGAACCAAGCCAGACAGGTATAGAGGTGCAGTAGGACTGAAACTCCACAGGCTCATAATGACTGAATACTTCATTGGGTTAAATGAACCTGTGGACTGAAGGAATGTAATGCTTTTTGGTAGAAGGTAATTGTAAACCACAGTCTACATTTTTGTTTTTTCTGGGCCTTAAAATTGTCTCTTAGGAATCAACCTAGTATCCTTAAATATCCTTAGTTTTAAATCTATTCCCACCCAGCCTTAATTTTTCTGACTTTCTTTTCTGAAAGTAGCACTTAAGAACATTATAGAGTTCTCATGATGATTATATGAGCAGTGTCCTTCTGTGTGGTCAAAATTCTCAATATTGCTATCTCTTTTTAAACCATTCTTTTCCTTTTGCTATCTTTTCATCTAAAGTTCTCCCAAGGAAGAAAATGTTTAGTTTGTTTACAACTTTGTTTTCCTGTTACAAGTAAGCTCTCTTAGAAACAATGGCCGTAGCTATGCGCTAATTGGAACTGTGCCTGAGCATCTATCTTATAATTTTGACATTCTTTCTGGGCATATTTACCAAACAATTTGGCCTCTGATACCTGCAAATGATGTTAGGAATTTGTACAGAAATCTTCTTTCTCGGCACAGTACAGTTCTTTGTAGAAGAATATGATATTAAAAATTATGTGGAATAAATGCACGGATTTCTTCAGTATCTTGTTGAATAATCAAACAGTATCAGTGAGGGAGAGAGAAGAGGTATCATTTTCTTTGCTATAATGTATGATTCATAATTACCTGCATCCCATCTCTGTGAAAGTCATTTTTCTCAACAGTTCAAAGTAGTTGTGTAAACCCAGGCACTCTATCCTAGTGACCTGATCTAGTAAAACAAATTTAAACTGCAGCTCCTTTAATGTCAGTACTTCTCATGCCCTCCAAATATACCTTAAAACCCTTTTGTAGTAGAACTGGAATTCATTTAAGAGGGGGACATAGATGATATGCAATAGTATGCAGCACTGAAGAATTCAGCAGTCTCTGTAACAGCACATTCCATATTCTGTTTAAACCACTGTTTTAATATGCAGTGCTTGCAGTTTTCTACCTCTGTGTTCATATTTAAAACACAGGAGCCTGTCATCAAATAAAAGCTTAATGCCAAAGTTTTTGTGACATGCAAGAGATGAGGGGAAAAAATTGAGGGCTGCTTGGAAGTCAGTGCTTCGTCGAGTGTTTCCCACAGACTCTTCAAATAGTTTTAAAGAAATTCCTGCTTGAAATTTGGAGAGTGGAACTTCCAGAATGCCACATCATACTCGTTTGATGTCCATATCGAGGTCTTTCACAGAGAGCAGAACACGCGCTGGATTTCAACAAATGAAGAACTTAGTAACAAAAACCATCTGAATTCTTTTTTTAAATTTTTTTATTGGTTTTTAAGACGAACATAGAGAAACAAAACATAAAAACATCAAGCCATCTTCCATATATATACATACAGTGTGCCGGTTGGTTTACAAATTGTTTTGTGCTTCCATTTTGTAGTCTTCAATTACAATTACATTGTATATATTCTCATATTTTCAATCAAGTATTAAATATATTAATATCATTGTTAATCATTTGACTATACTTTTATTCATTCATGTTTCACGAAATAATCATATTTTACTTAATTTGTTTTATAACAGTTCATATTATCATCTCAAATCTATCCTACAATCATTTTGTAGATATAATAAAAAAAAGAATACATCTTTATATATTTATTATTTTCTAAGAATCTACATATTTCATTACCATGTTTTATTGTCTAACCATTGATAGAATAGATTCCAAATTTTATAAAATTGTTTATCATCTTGTTCTCTGATTTCAAATGTCAATCTACTCATTTCAGCACATTCCAATATTTTCTTAATGATTTCCTCCTGTGATGGTATTTTCTCATTTTTCCAGTTTTTAGCAAATACAATCCTAGCCGCTGTTAATACATTTACAATCAGATATTTCAATTCTTTTACTATATATTTCAGGTAGAATTCCCAATAAAAATATCTCTGGTTTCAAATCTATATGCTTTTTTGTCATTTTTTCCAACCATGTGTGGATTTTAGTCCAATATTTTTTAGCATCCACACAAGTCCACCACATATGGTAATATGAGCCAGGTGTCTGATGACATTTCCAACATTTTTCAGATTTGTTCTTGAATATTCTTGCTATTCTGGTTTGCGGTGAAAATGCCACCTGTAAAACATCTTATACAAATTTTCTTTATATGCTGTTGACATTGTCATTTTATAATTTTGAGACCACAATTTTTTCCATTTCTCTAAATCAATCCCATATCCAAAATTCTTCCCCCAAGCAATCATTGTTTCTTTAACTTGTTCTTCTTCTAGTTTAATTTCTAATAAGTATCCATACAATTTTTTAATTACCTTTTGATCAGTACCTGTCAAAATCTTATCTAAATCAGTCAGTTCATCATAGAAACCTTCTGTTTTAGAGTCTTTATCATACCTTGAATGTATTTGCACATATGAAAACCAATTCATCTTTATACCTTGTTCCTCTATTTTTTGCATAGATTTATGTTCACCCCTTTCATTCAATATTTCACCATATCTAACTGTTTGTTCCTTTTTATATATTATAGGATAGGAAAATGCTTCAATAGTCGATAGCCAGACTAGAATTTTCAAATAACATTGACTTTTAGTCTTCTCCCAGTTTAACCACAGAGACTCCCGTATATAATGTCTTCTAAAATACCCCTGTGTTTTAGTTCCTTTATACCATAAAAAAGCATGCCACCCCAACAACAGATCATGTCCTTCTAATGTCAACAATCTAGTATTTCTTAATGTTATCCATTCCTTAACCCACATCAAATTTGTAGCTTGGTAATATAACTTCCAATTAGGCAAACCAAATCCTCCTTTTATTCTAGCATCTTGCAAAAGTTTTAACTTTATTCTCGTTTTCTTACTTTGCATATATATTTCAACACAATTTTAGTTAAATCTTCAAAATAATCTTTTCCAAGCCTAACTGGAATTGTTTGGAACAAAAATAAAATATTTATAAAATATAAAATACATATATTTGTAATATATTCATCTTGATAGTTGATATTCTCCCTATTAATGACAGTTGTAAATTTTCCCATTTTGCCAAATCTAGCACCATCTGCTGCTTAAGTTTAATATAGTTATTCTCTTTTAGTGTACTACATCTTGCTGTCAAATGTATCCCCAAGTACTTGATCTTATTCATGACCTGGATTTTCAATACATCCGCCAGTTCTTCCTTTTGTCTTGATAACATATTCTTTGTCAAAATCTTTGTTTTGTCTTTATTTATTTTCAAACCAGCCACCTTCCCATATACCTCTATCTTTTCTATCAATTCTAATGCTGTTTCTAGTGGGTCTTCTTAAAATGAAAACCAGATCATCTGCAAATGCTTGCAACTTAAATTCTTCCTTTTTAATTTTTATCCCTTTTATATCCTTTTCTTCTCTAATATTTCTGTTTAACGCTTCCAAGGTTAACACAAACAACAAAGGTGACAGTGGGCACCCTTGCCTTGTTCCTTTTCTTATATCAATAGAGTCTGTCAGTTCTCCCTCTAGCATTACCATTGCCGTTTGGTTATGATATATAGCTTCTATTGCTTGGATAAATTTTTTACCAAAGCCCACCTGTTCCAGCTGTAATAACATGAATTGCCAATTCACATTATCAAATGCCTTCTGTGCATCTAAAAATATCAAAGCCATTTGTTTTTCAGGGTGTGCCTCATAGTATTCCAAAGTGTCCAAGATTAATTGCAATATTTTCCTTGATTCTTTCTCCTTTCTCAGTTTATATGTCAACCATCTACCTGGTTTGTTTGCATCTTCAAAATAGTTCTGTTTTGTATCTCTGATTTTCTGTGCTAGTTCTTCTTTTTCCATTTGTCCCATTTTATGTTTAATTATATCCATTTTTAACTTAATGTCCTTTTTCTGTGGCATTTTCTGTAACTCTTTTTCAAGTCCTTTATATTCATCCTCTAATGTCTTAGAGGCTAGTCTTTTCGTGGTATTTCTTTTCCTTGTATAATCTATTATCAAGCCTCTGGCGTATGCCTTCATTGTATCCCATACATTCTGCATTGATGTATCTTCTTTTTTATTTTCTCTAAAGAAAAAAGCCAGTTCTTTCTCCATCCTCTGTATGAAGTCTTTTTCTTTTAGTATAGTATTATTTAACGTCCATCTAGATCTTCTTCTTTGTCCTTTCCATTTAATCGTCATTGGATTGTGATCTGCCCAAGTACTTGTTTCAATATTTATTTCTTGGATATTAGCTAACAATTCTGTTGACATCCACATCATATCTATTCTGGACCATGATAAGTGTCCATTTGAGTAGAAGGTATATTGTTTAGTCTTAGCATTTCTTTCTCTCCATGTATCTTTTAAATTTCTTTCATCTATCATTTTAAAAAAGGATTTAGGGAGAGTCTTTCTGTTTTGCTTTGCTGTTTTCTATGCTGTATAGTCCAATTTATTGTCTACAATTCCATTAAAGTCTCCCATCATAACTATATTATCATAGTCCAGTTCAATGATTTTCATATGTAATTTTCTATAAAATTCTTCTTGATTGTCATTCGGGGCATAGATTGCAATCGGGAGTGTTTTCATATTATTGTCCATTATTTCCACCATTACTAATCTTCCATCATCATTGGTATAAATCAATTTCACTGGGATAATTTCTTTAATATATAAAACCACGCCTCTTTTCTTGCTTTGTGTCAAAGAAGTAAATATTTTCCCTAATTTTGGCTGTATCAACAGTTGTTCATGTTGCTTTTTAATATGTACTTCTTGTAGGCAGATTATGTCAAATTTTAATTTATGGAAAGTTTTCCTTCTTTTAACAGCTGAGTTAAGTCTGTTTATGTTAATTGTAATCAGTTTTTTCTCTTCCATGATTATATTTTATAGGTAGGTTTAGCAGCTCTCGTAGATCTTGGTTCATGTTGTTCTTTAACTTCCACCTTTCCACCTACTACACCTTCTTCTTTTTCAGTCACTATTTGGCAGTCCTCTTGAAATTCAATTAGTGACATTTCTTTTTCTGCCTTCTCCTCTTTCCCTCCAAAATATTCTGTATAAAATAATTCAGCTTTCTCAATTGAATCAATTCTACGTCTCTGTTCTTGCCATGTGAACATTAAATCATCTGGAATCAGACATCTCTTTTTAAGTAGAATTTTAGTCAGAAATCGGTATTCTCTTCTCATCTCTCTCACTCTTCTGGGTACTTGTTTCAGGACCACAATCTCCTTATCTTTATATTTCAATGTTTTCTCTCTTGCCACTTGCAATATTTGCGTTTTAATGGCTTTCTTTGTAAATCTGATGTGAACTTCTCTTGGTAAGCTATTTCTCATCGCATATCTTGTGAAGACTCGGTAAATCTTGTCTATTCCATCCATCATCTTCTCTTTTGTTATTTCCAAAGCTTCAGCCAAAATTTCTATCATTATCTCAGCTAGGTTTTGTCCCTTTTCTTCCTCTATGTTTTGGAATCTGAGATAAAATTCTGATCTGTCCATCTCCCATCTCAGCATCCCACTTTTGTCTTGTTCAACCACAGTTAATCTGCTATCAATATCTCCAATCTTCTTATCTCTTTGTTTATCTTCTTCAATTTTTTGGAATCTCTCGTTATACTTCATCATCATTTGTTGAATATTCTCCACCTTTTCATCAGTTTTTCCTGTTTTTTGTTCAATGTTCTCTGTTCTCTTTTCAATATTCTCTGTTCTTGTTTGTATATTTTGAATTCCTTGCATAATCATCTGCAGCGTCACCTTTTCCTGTTCTTTTTCTTGCTGTAACACCATCTGTATTGAGCATTGTCCTCCAGATGGTGAAGAGGAAGAAGTAGAAGTTGAAGGGCCAGCCTCTGTTAGTTTCCTACTCAATTCAGACAATTCAAAATCTTCAGGTTTTTCTAGACCTTAATCCACTGGTGAAATAACCAATTGTAATTCCAAGTAAAAATAGTGGGGGAAAAAGAAGCCAAATAATAGTAATGATTCAAAAAAAAGCTTCTTCAGGTTTTTGTATACCTTAATCCAATCGATTAGTTAGATAGCAGTAAAAACTCAGAAAAGGAAGAAAAGACCATAATCAGAAAAAGGAAAAAATTGTTAAATCCTGAAGGAGGCGGAAAAATAGAAAATAAAAAACTAAAGAAGAAAAATAGAAGTTCTTCAGGTTCTTCAACACCTCAATCCAATTAAAAAGTCTCAGGTATAAAAAGATGTACAAAAAAAGGGAAGCCACCAAAAAAAACCCAATATAAAGGTAAATAAAAAAGGGGGGAGGGAGAGAGAAAAAAGAAAAGAAACTACTCCCTTAAAAGAAAAAAAAAAGAAGGAAAACATAAATACTAAAACTTTTCCTTTAAAATAAAATGCAAACATAAAAATTAGACTTCAAAAACAAAAAGAAAGACAAAAACAAGTTCCAAAAGGCCAAAAATCCAAATAGATATTACGAAAAGTAAACTAGTAAGGAGGGGGGTTGTTAAAGTAAGAAATAGCCCAGCTTAAAAAAAATAAAAAGAGCACACTGCACCTTGTTTGATTATCCAAGGCTTTTGTTAAAATTTATAACTCTCTTCTCCAGAGTCTTATCACCTTTTTTTCTATAAGCTTCAACACCAGACTCCAGATGTTGATAGAAACCCAGAAGAGCACCTGCAATAATACTCTCCCACGCTCTTCCCTCTATCTTATCAAATAGCAATGTCCTTGAAAAGAAGTCTCAGTTCTTTCTCAGCTTTGTCTGGTCAAGAAAAAGAAATAGAATATTTCCAAGCCTCTAGTTGGCAGTGTTACAAAGTTTCTTTTGCTTTCACTTTCCCTCTCCTTTTCCAAGCAAAATATAATAAAAATTAATTAAAAAGGGGAAAAGATATTTAAAAAGATGACTAAAAGGGAGTCTCTAGCCTAGAATATTATAAAGTCAAAAAGGAGAGAAAGAATAGGTGAAAGAAAGAAAAAACCAGTCCAGTTTCAAAATATAAAATCATGTGTAGAAAATCCAGCAATGAGAAATATATATATATATATTACTTTGACATTCCTGTTTAAAATCGCCACTTAATCTCTTCTGTCAAAACTTTTACAGATTCTTTCTTTTCCTTAGGGTGTCCTTTCAAATCTTAAAATAAAGAAAAAGTTCTCACCAAACCAGCACACTTTCTCCTTCCGTTCTCTTTCGTTTCGGAACTGTCCCAACTTCAGCAGCTTTAATGGCTGCCTCTTTGGCAAAAAGAGCTTCTCCTGGATCCCTGGGATCGACAGGATGTGCTTTTTACATTCACCATCTCTTTGGGACGGTTTAGATCCAAATGGACCATCCAGGAGCAAAGATATCGGCAGCGATCTCAGACCTCCAAGATCACATACCGTATCATTGCGATGCCAGCTCTGCCCTCCAAAAGCCATGTGAATTCTTGATTACCAATTCTATTTATAATAGAGAGTTCAGGACTCCCATTTTATCAGCCAATTGAAATGAACAAGTACATTCAGAGATAGTAACTTCACAATGTATCCAGGATCTCCGTGAAGTATTGGCCTTATCTTGGAAGCTCAGTTGGGTTCTCCTTGTTAGAATCTGGATTAGGGACACGCTGGAATTCCTAGATTCTGGACTGGACTGGGGAATTGAGGGGAAAAAATTCAGAAGAAGGAAATAACAAATGATTTCATTAACATTGGCAAGAAACCTGGACAGACATGTGATTCAAATTCAACTGAAGGGCAATTTTACCTAAACTTTATCTACTCCATGAAAATATCTTTTTGAATTAGTGATAAACATGCAGAGAAATTGGGTGCTACTTTCTTTGTTGCTACCCAGGATTTGCTCTTGTTCCTGGGACTTTTAAACTTGTTGCTCCTCTTTTTCAGAATACAGTGTAGGGCTACTGTATTTTGGATTAGAAAAATCCACACAACCGCGAGAGCAGGGGTGTCAAACTCAAGCCCCGTAGGCTGGATCTGGCCTGTGCGGTGCTTAGATCTGACTCATCAGAGCCACCCTGGAAACAGTGAGGGATTGGCCCAAAGTGCCTTTGTCAGCGAAAACGGATTCCCAAGCTCCGTTTCCAACTGCAAAGGCCTTCTGCAACCCTCTGCCAGCACCACAGGCACCCCTGACATGAGTAACATCAAGCAGGCCACACTCACTCTGGCCACCCCCATCCCATGCCTGAGGTCAAACACAACTCTGATACAGGTCTCAGTGAAATTGAGTTTGGCACTCCTGCACTAGAGCAACAGTCTCCAACCTTTCTGGCTTTGTGGATCCGTGGCGGATGCAATGGCAGGGGTGAAGGGATGGTTCTGTGTGCACAATAGGTGGGCACACTCATGTATGCAGCTTACACAGATGGAGCTGCATTAGCATCCAGTTTTGGTCACCACACTTTTAAAAGATGTTGAGACTCTTGCAAAAGTACAGAGAAGAGCAACCAGGATTATTAGGGGACTGGAGATTAAAACATATGAAGAACGGTTACAGGAACTGGGCTTGGGTAGTCTAGTGAAGAGAAGGACCAGGGGAGACATGATAGCAGTCTTCCAATATTTGAGGAGCTGCCACAGAGAGGAAGGGGTCAAGCTATTTTCTAAAGCGCCTGTAGGCCAGACAAGAAATGGATGGAAACTGAACAAGGAGAGATTTAACCTGGAAATAAGGAGAAACTTTCTGACAGTGAGAACAATCAACCAATGGAACAGCTTGCCCTTGGAAGTTGTGGGAGTGCCATCACTTGAGACTTTCAAGAAGAGATTTGGCTGCCATTTGTCAGAAATGGTGTAGGGTCTCCCGCTTGGGCGGGGGGTTGGACTAGATGACTTACAAGGTCCCTTCCAACTCTGATTATCTGTTAGTATGCTCGTCTACCAGTTGCACAGCCTGGTTCTGAATGGGCTGCAGCCAGGGGGGTGCACTAGATGACAGCAAGAAGATTTGTGGAAAATAGAATTGTTAACTCAGTGCTGTCTCACATGGTCATATGATCTTTTTGAAGCCTAAGTATGATAACCTAACAAGATGGATGGTTTACTAAATCTTTAAGAAAAACATAAGACATATACATATATGCACTCTATCAACATCGAGTATGATTTGTCTGGTATGGTTTATATTTCCATTAAAGAATGCTTTTCTCCATTAAATGAAATATTAGGTTCATTGTCCTTCTTCCAAATTTTGCCTGGTTCCTACTTGAATGTTACACAAAACCTTTATTTTAAAATACTTTTATTTTTATCCTATATTATAGCTGCAATTATTTCATTGCTAATATCTTTTATATTTCTAATTACTTCTTATAAGCTACCCTAATGATGCTGCTATAAATTTGTCTATAAATATATGTTAGACAATGAATAAATAATTTTTAAAGCAATGACAATGAGGAATGGCAGGTGGCTAAAGATAACTGAATATGAATAAGCCTTGCAATCCTGTATATGCCTACTAACTTGTGCTGTGCTTGTGTAGTGCTGAAGTATGTTTATTTCACTGTATACACTAAAAGTAACAACAAAGGAAAGACTGGAACTCTGCTAATTTCCCTTTCTTGCGTCTATGTAGGCCACCTCTCTAAATGGATAATCTGCATAATCATCTGCACATCTAGTTTCTCTGAAACTTACTTGACATTTTGAGTTTTCTTTGTTCTGAGGGGTCTTCGGTGCTCTCTGAGCTTGGTTGTTTTCTTGCAGACTTTTTATTACCCAAACTAGGACTAGTACTGATGATATTACCTAGTTTGGGTAATGAAACATCTTCAAAAAAACAATAAAGCTAAGAGGGCACTAAGAACTCTTCACTTCAACCCTAAACTACAAATACTTCCTTTATTTCTTTGTTCTACTTTAGTTTCATCTGGTTTGTGAGCATCCAATGGCACATATGTTCTTCTTGGGTGGGAACGGTCTTGGAAATGACATTTGAACCACCTGTGGATAGAGATTCTTAAAACAACAGAACTTTAAGCTTAGTGTCACTGAAGTGTAGACCTACTTCTGATTTAGCCTGAAGACTCATTTGGAAGTTGTTTCTTTTGTTTACACTTGAATCATCCTGTTAAATAACTTCAGCCATGACTTAAAACCAATATTCTTTTGACAAGAATCATTAGTACGAAAAATAAATTATGTACAATGTTGTTTTTTTTAAGATGCAGCCAGAATTTTTCCTTGGAGACAGAAAATCCTAATGCCATTAAATGAATGCCAGTTCTTTTTTTTAAAGGTTTCCTAGAATGCCTTTCTTTCTACTTATGAAGGTAAATACTTGCCAATTATATACTGGATAAAATAACATTTTAATCATTCCACTTTCTAGTTTAAAACCATAATTGTCAATATACCCCTCTCTTCTTCTCTTTTACTCTATTTGAAGAAAATGACTACAGCACTTTTTTTGAATAAATATGTAGATGTTGTTTAGAAGTTTACAGATAGAGGTTATATCCCATACTTATATCTATAGAAGGAATTTTGAGTTATTTGTAGGATTTACAAGATGACTGCATCCTAAGAGAATCTCTAAAGAAACATGTAGATGGATTCTGTTGATATAATGAACTGATTTTAGGTCTTTGTCAATCATGACTGAAAGCAATAACCATACAATATTATTTCAATGATAATGATTAAAATATTTAAAAACTCCTTCATTGATTGGAGATAGGTTTTTGAGTTAAATCATTTGCCACTTTGAGAGATTTCTTGGACTCTTTTTAACTAGTAGAGCTTTAAAGAACATAAATCAAATAATTACTCAGTAGCTGCTCAGTCTCTGAGAGTGTAATAAATAAGTGGGTCTAAATTAAGAGCCAATGGTGCAGCCAATAATTAAAGGGTTCTTTTCCTGTTGGCCACATGTGCATAATCACAGTCATGAACCTTGTATTATTGTCTAGACTATGAGTTCTGCATTGCAAAGTACCTGCTCCTCAGATAGTAATTTAATTATTGCATTAGTGCCCCATAGTTTATGGCACTGGTTACATTAAAGGAAGGTTATTACTTGGACTGACCGTTGGTCTGACCTGCAATAGATCCATGCAGAAAATGAAGCTGCATCTGTCTGTTTAATTATTTCATTAGTGCCCTGTAGTGTTATGGCAGAGATAGGTTGCAAGGATAGATTACAACTTACATTGATCAACATAAAATAGAGTAAAATAAAATTTTAAAAAAATCACTTGCTCCCATAGCATCAACTATGTTCTGGGTTTCAGAATATCTTGACAGTTTGATTAAAAAGTGTATCTACTAAATATAGTTCTATTAATTCATTCTTGGATATATTATCCAGCAGTATTCATTCCCTTTAAGGTAAATTTGCTCCCCATCCCGGCTATTGAATGATCACATTTAATTTTAGAGATGGATAGACTTTTCCCCCTGCACTCTTCAATCTCTACTTCACTCTTCAGATTTTTATGAGACAAGAATATTGTGAGATGTGTGAACATCTATTGCGTGCTGTCACATGTAATTGCATTTGACAGGGGACAAACATGGCGAAACGTGCCCTAGAAAAGAACAAAACAATATTCCTCGGCCATATTTTAAATAGAAATAGTGGGATAGTTTCATTAGACAAGAATAATTATTACCTTAAAGTTCTGCCAAGTAGCCAGGTTTACTTTTAACATGAATCTTGTTTGATGATTTTTTTGTTTCACTTTGGCAATTCCCAACCCTGAAATTAATGAATCCTTCAGTCCTCTGGTTGAAATTAAATATCATCTAATGAGTAATGAGCAACATGATTTCAAATCAAGCTTGGCTTCCTACAATTCTCTTAAATTTAACATTATAGGACAGGGGAGTGGAATAAAATAGATGTTGATGTACCCACCAATAATATACAAGTCTTTCCAGTTCAAACAAAGGAAAAAAGAAAGACGAAACATGCCACTACAAAGTATACTCAGAGTTTGTGTGAAAAACAAAGATGCTCGGAAAACCTAAGGTAATAAAGGAATTAGATGAATAAGGCCCTTAGCCGCCATTGAGCTGTCACCATGTATCTTTTGGCCATTTCCCATGTTCAACATGTACACACGCACACACAATTTCTAAGTGTTGTGCTGAAATTTTTTTGCTGGCAAAAGAAAGCATTGAATCAGAGTCCTGGCTGCACTTGGAAGCCAAGTCACAACTTGTTTGCCAGGATCTCAATATTCTCCTTGTCTCCTTCACCAGCTGCATTTGGAAAGGATGGTTTAGTTTCATTTTAAATCGAGTATTTCTTCCTGCTTGTCTACTTGTAGTTCTGAAGTCAGGGGTTTGGAGCTTCTTAAATTTGGCTAGTAACACACTCAGCTGTATTTATTTGAATGTATTGGCCACCCAATTCTAGTGAACATAATGAATGCCATAAATAATTCTTGTTCAGGAACAATATAAATTGTGTATGTATTGTGTATTTGTCTGTGGCAGTATGTATGTGTGCTGTTTTCGTCTTCTGGTATCATACGGCAAAGCAAGACAGATAGATCTAAACCAAAAATCCCTGCTGTGAGGCACCCAGAATATACCATCTTCCATGTCATTTATAAGGATTTAGGAAATCACAACTGATGTACGTAGTAGTGACCAAATCTACTGAGGAAAAGAAATGTGTTTCGTTAACTGAGAAACTTCCATTATTTTTAGCATTTCAAAGCACTGGGTTTTTTTCTGTCAGACAAAGCTGTATAATAGCCCAAATTCTGGGCTATTTGCATTGGGCCTCTACACTTCTGCCTTTTATCATTTATACTTTCCACAACAAAAGGAAAATCTGACATTGCTGGCTGCAGCCTTTTTTTTAAAGAGTTCTCTTAATTTACAGACTGCCTGCTTGGCCAAACTAAACGAATGATTTTAGATGGTGAAAGTCTTATTTATTCCAATGGAATTTGTAGAAATGTGGTTCTAAAATTGTCAATTAGAGTAGCTATACTGAAATTGTGTCCTTTGATCAACAGATGCTTAAGATTTTTAATATTTGGCTACATAATTGTATTATTACTGATGTTTTAGGGAACCAGCTACTATAGCACATTGTTTTCAGAAAAAATATTATGAGAATGATATCCTAAATTATGGTGGACCAAACTGTGTAAGAGTAGAATCTTAATGTATTGAGCCTGTGGATAATTCTTTATTTTTAAATTAGTATAGTCTATAATATAGGTTTTTCCTGAAGAGAGCTCAACAGCCACTGTGATGTACAATAGTGGTTAAATGCTGGTGTAGAGACTAGGAAACTATGAGTTCTATCCCTCCTTTAGATTTGAAAATCAGTGGATTGACTTCGGCTTAGTCGTTCTGTCTCCAACCAATCTACCTTATTGTGGAGAAAATAAGAGGTGAGAACATTAAGCTTATATACTACACTGAGTTCATAAAAAATAAAGGAGGATAAAATTAAATGAAATAGACAAAAATAGTATATAAATGCTGTATTTGAAATGAGATAGAGTATGATGAACACAACTTCCGGTTGTCCTTAATTTACGACTATTTGTTTAACAATAGTTCAAAGTTATGGCATTCTTGGAAAAAATTATTTATGATCTGTCCTCGCACTTACATGCATTGTTCAACTGGAAATTCAGTCCCGATTAGGGTCATAAATTGAGGACTGCCTATATTTTCCATAGGTATTCAAGCCTATTCAATTTTAAGGGTAAATGCTCAACATGATTCTTCTTGTGTTGCTGAGAATCTTTAAAGTATCTGTCTCTTTATATCCATCACGTTGCATTCTGGCCAAGGAGGGAACAGATTACACTTCAAGTCATCTTATTTCATCCAGGTAAAACCTAAAGGTTTGGAGAATTGATATTGCTATGTATTTCATTGGAAAGATAAAAAAAAGCTTTGATTCCAGCATTCAGGTTTTTTCCCCCAATGCAATGTAAGGAAGTGGCAAGCCGTTAAACAGCAGGAGCATCAGGTTTCTGAGCTGCCAATGTCAGCTTTCTAGACATGGTATTTGTCTCTCTTGAAGGAGTTTGTTCTGCACCAGCATAGCCTTTTGCATTTCAGAAGTAGCAAACTGGTAACTTTGTTTAATCAGATGGGATATCTGGAGCACTGTTGGAAGTAAATCTGTCTCCTGGTACCCAACCAATGGCCCCTTTTCAGTTGCTCTTCCCTTGCTGGGGATGGATAAATATCACAACCTGTTGGACTTTTGTATTGTTCGGCACTGGAGAATAAACTTATTTATTTGCATTTATTGGTCACTGAGGGCCAATGGACTCTGAAATCGCCCAATTATCCAGTGGGATGTAGAATTATGTCATCAGCAATGTATAAACCAATATTTTATCAATAATATTAGCTATAGATGATTGTAATGAATTATGGCTTCCATTCCATAATTCCATTGAAATGTTTATTGTACTACGTATGTATGTATGTATGTATGTATGTATGTATGAGAAAATATATGTTCAATACATTTTGTTTGTTTTTTTCCTTCCAATTTTGTGTATTTTTTTCTAGTAAAGAAACTCATCAATTAAGGTTTATCAGTATGTGGCTGATATTCAGATGCATCTTTTCATCCTTAGCCAGTCAATTCTTGAATTGGCATCTCTTGCTAAAGGAGCAGGTGGCAGCTGTTGTGCCTTTTCTGGGACCAAGAGAACTAAGAAGCCTTCCTTATAGTAATCCATGCCTCAATCACCTTGCAAGTCCTTTCAAATGAGATTTTCCTGATGTTATCTTCAAAAACCATGTCTTGCTTTCAGACTCCTCTGTTGCATGAACTGTATTGGGTAACAGTAAGCATTGAGACACAATTGAAGAGGTTGATTATTATGGTAGCTATTATACCCCAGCCTAGGACCTAACTATGTGAGAGACAATCTTTCTCTTCTAGTATCTACCTACCCTGTACAAAGTTTAGGTCCTGTTATTAAGCCAAAATCATGTTCTGGGTCCAGCCAATTAAGCAATGCCATTTAGCAGGATCAAGAACCAGCTCTGCCCTGTGGATTTTTTGTTTGGCTGCTTTGATCTGGGTAAGGTGAATTCTGGAAATGTGAGTCCCCTCTCAGGTGTTGGGTTAGGCTGCCTGGCAAGACCTTTTAGGATGAGAATTTTGAGGATGATTTTTTTTTTTCATTCATTGCCTTGGGACTATTATGTGTGGGTTTATATCTATATAGCATAGGTTTAAAACAGTATTTTTCAATTGTAGAGTCATTGTTTTTGTTTGGGAATAATTAATTGTTGGAAATAGAATTTAAAAGTTTAAACTAAAAGGCTATATGGCTTGTCTTATGTTTCAATGCTATGGATCCACAATTTTGGCACCTGAAATAGACAAGAAATGTGGAAACTTTCTATGGCTTTACAAATAAAAATAAAGCGAATTGCAGTATCTTTTCCAGATTCAAATAATACAATAATAAAACAATACATTTATTACTATATCACTTGAAATTATTAAAATGTTATGAGGTAGTAGGTTCGGGTTAGAACTAAATTGAGGAATGAAAGTATGAAATCTTTATTAAGCCCTTGGTAGAATGTAAAAATCTTAGCTTTTATTAGAAACTTAAAAGATGATTCCATGCCTCTTGGAAAAGGAACAACCACGATTTTAAAGACGCTTTAAGAAGAAAAAAAAAAAGGTGTTTCACATCCAAGAGCTGCACTCTGGAAAATAGTAGGATGCTTGCAGAACTGTCTTTATAGGCTGCAGAGGAAGGAGCTCATTTTGGAAGGATGTTGTCTTCTGCTATCCTGGCACCAGTTCATTTAGGGCTTTGAAGATAAAAGCCAGCACTTTGAACTATATTGAGAAATGAACTGGAAGTGAATCAAATCCAAAACCAAATAAAATAAATTGGGCCACATGGATTTCTGATGGGTTTTTTTTTAATTCCCCCTTCCCTTGGTGTCCAATTAATAGCAACCCATATGTTAGTGGTTATTTCTGTATTATCTAGGAAGGGCCTCAACATTTACTGGAATGTTCTGATTTCTTTATAAACATCTCCAAAGATTATTTTTGGCAATAGTGCTGTAAAGAAGTGATTTACTATTGTTTACTTTTGAATGATTCCCCCCACCCCATTTCTCAGTCTAGCCTACAATCTTCAAGTAATCAGCCAAAAGCCACAGGTTCTCTCCAAAATTCACATGTTGTTCTCTATCAAGTATGATATCCCAGTTTTAGAACTGCCATCTAAGCACAAATGGAGATATGTAAAAAATGTGCTCAGGGACATATCATCCATCTGTGCTTAGGGGTACATGTCTGTCTGTTCTTTGAATATGAGAACATAACAATTTGAATTCCATGCATCCCTACAGCATTTACTTTAGAAACTCCTAATGTGCTATATTAAGTCATTTCTGATCCATCAGTGTAGAAATTGCCAATAATGATGGCTGTAAATATCCTAGTGTCCAATTATCTTCGGATTTTGAAAAATAGTAAAAATTAGGTTGGGCAGCCGCCTGTGCAGTCGTGCAAACTTTTCTCAAAGTTACAACTCCAGTGCATTCAGTGTGGTTAATCAAAATATAAAAAGCCAGTGAACTTTAATAGCTTCATATTCGTTTTTCCTTAGATAATTGCATGTCAGCAATAGAATTTAAGATGTTTTTCTGTCTGTAAAATTTTTCGAATAGTGATTAAGATTTACCCACAGATAAAATAAATGTTGAATTTTCTGTCAAATACTGACCTATTTTTTATTTTCATTGAGCAATAACCTCTCAAACTTGCATTACCTCAAGTTCATTTTCAAAGGTAGTTAATGAAATCACTCCCGAAAGCAAGTTAGCACACAGACTAACTCCATTGCCTATAAATGTAGATAAATAATTTTGGAAGCTTCGGTGTTGGCAATTTAACTATTTCCTTTTATGTGTTTTCTTTAAAAGATCCCAAAGATTGAGCCCTTGGGTGGTTTCTAAGTATGTATCTGCCTGTCAGGCTTTTTATTTTATTTTATTTAGTATTGTGCTTAGCCATGATGGCAGTATAACTCTCTCTGCTAGGAAATTAGTGGATTCCTTGTGCAGTTGGTTAGACCAGATGAACCAAGTGTTTGTTCCAGCAGGAACACTTATGGGTATGTTAGGCTATCATAATAATTGAATCATAACAATGCCGAGCAAAAAGGTATAAATTGAGCAATTGAAACATAATCCAAAGTCTCGTGAATCCCCACCAAGGAGGAAGAGGAGGCAGAACAATGTCTATAAGCACATTTTCCATCTTCCTTAAGATTATCAACCAAGATGGTCAACTCCCACTAAAACCAGTTCTTGCTATTTTCCCACATCCAACAATACACAAATGCAAATTTGGAAGTCAGAGGCCACGTTCTGAAAAAGGACCAGACAAAAAGTTTAATGTTAATTTTAATAATGACTCTTAAAAATAAAATTACCTGTGAAATACTTTTGCTTTTGTAAATTAGTTGACATCCTGCACAGAGAGACACAAAATGTGGATGAAAATTGATCTTTCGCATAAACAAAAGTGCACAGAGACGCATTTACAGGAATGCTTGACTGCAATCACCTGCTTGGCTCTGTAAACAGCTGCAACTACCCAAAAAAAAAGGCTATCCCTAAAGATGGGAATAAGTGGGTCACCTTATTGTGAAAGCAGGAATCAATCCCCATTGTCTTCTGAATGAATTGACTTGTATCTCCATATTTAGCTGTTGTTGGTCTTCCTTTTTTTCTCTTGTTAGGTTCCTACATGATAGTGGATTCTTCACACCACAGCCATGGGGAAAAGGCTCGGCTTCAGCTTCCTACCATGAAAGAGAACGATACCCACTGCATCGATTTCAGCTACCTTTTGTACAGTAAGAAAGGGACAAGCCCTGGGACTCTGAACATCTTGGTTAGGGTGAACAAAGGCCCTCTGGCAAACCCCATTTGGAACGTGACTGGCTCCACTGGCAAAGACTGGCTACGGGCAGAGCTGGCTGTCAGCACCTTCTGGCCAAATGAATACCAGGTAAGTCAGTAACAAAACAAAACAAACTACGGAAAGTTTGTTGATCTCTACTCCCAGCAGGTAAATTTCTTCACCTCCTGACCCTGCATCCTTAAGAAAAGGAGCATCATACTGCAGTGCAGAAGTAGTGAGAGGCTGTCAATGAATATTCCAGGTGTGTTATATCTGTCAATTCCCCTGCATCTCTGGAAATGGGACCAGAAAGAACAAAGGTATTTCCAAAGGTGGCTTCAATAGAAATATTCACTCATTCTCAGCAGCTGCGGAGAGTGGCTATTAGTGACTTCAATAGGCGGAGATGAATTGTGGATAGGGAACAATAGAGTAAATGATACACTCATCTCAAATAGGAATATGTCACATGCTAGTTTCTGATGGAAGTAAGAGAGCTATTTTGCTAATAATTTTTAGAAAGCATTCACCCACCAGAGCCTTCTCCTCTATATTTCCTGCTATTCTGGCTATTTGTTTATGCACACAACAAAGCAAATGCTAAGGGAAAATGAAATATTTCCCATTTCTCTCCATCAAAAGAAATGTAGGTCAGATGCATTTGTTTACACCAGCTTTTCATTACTGTAAGATGAACCGGTCCGGCTCTAAGTGCCACCTAATGGAGTGCCATTGGAAAGCCATATAATCTTATACAGTTTCATGGAGAGAGAAAAGCTCCATCACCCTAAACTGTTTTCTTGCTTTGTGAATAGTGTGTGCTTTTTTGGGGGGGGGGGTGTTCTTTTGTAAGCACTTCCTTTCAAGACATGAGGTCAACACAGCTGCTTAAAAATACCAATTCCCTTCCCCCTGTGCAAAGCTGGTTTTAATGCGGTGTTTCACTACAGAATGTAGCGTGAATGTCTCCTTTGTTCAGCTGCAATTCTCTCTGACAATTCTTCAGTTGACTAACTCTGCTGGTTGCATGTTAGCCTATTGAGAGTTTAGCAAACACTCGCATAATGTCACATGCGTTTAAGACAGGATTGACAGCTATGGATTTGCTTTTAAGGGCTTCACTTGAGAAGTAAAACAAAGGCATATTTACGCCCAGCATAAATTCGATATTGCAAAGAAGTAGAGCCTACCATAAATAAAGCAGACCAGCAGGCCTTTCTATGTGTACACATTTACACATATATAAAAATGAATACACACACACACACACACACACACACACACACACACACACTTAGAACAGTTTGTAAAAAAAAGTAGTCAGAGCAACATCTTTACTAATCACCTTCTTTAATGCTACTTTGTATATGTAGGAAGTGAGAAAGCGAATATCACCCAGGTTACATTGTCATTTTTCCCGGTTCTTACCATTAAATTATTAACTTGAATAGTGAAATGTTAACTTAACCACTGATGGTGGTCTGCCACAAAAAATAAAAAAAGGCTCCCCACCCACCCACCCCAAAAACAAGAGCCATTGAATTGACACATGTGTGAATTTCTTCTTATCATCTATCAGGGCTTGCTTTTATCAGCTTCACTGAATAGAGATGGATCCTAGTGGGAAATAATGAAATAGGTTCTAGGAATTTAGGGTCCTACATGAATGTAGTGGAGCTTGGAATGGCAGAATGCCTTGGCAAAATCTTTGATTGTAAAACAGCAGCCCGTATTTTATAGAGGAAATAAATAAATATAATAATCTTTGTTGTTAACACAGTGAATTCCGGGTAGTCTGGTAAGATTAAATATTTTGTTCAATGGAGAAAATGTTTTAAGTATTTTGTTCAGTGGAGAGTCCTACGGACTTCTTTCGGATGCAGAGACAATTTATTTATTAATACTTGGGGCCAGGCTAAAATGGTTTCTGGTGGTGGTGGTGTCAAGCACTAGAGGTGGAATGACTCTTGCATGGCAATTCAATGTATAGGGACTCAGTCTGCATAATTTTCCTTCCCTGTTCATTTGGGTGAGATTAAAAAAATGGACTCACGGTGTTCTTCCCTTACATTGTTTTACTGCTGACAGTGACTGAACTGTGCCAATGCCTTTTATTCTCTCTTGAAGTCAGAATGAGTTCAAGACAGGCTTGAACAGATATCTTTGCATTGCTTAAATTTGACACTGTAAACTCTGAAGAGCTAAGTATGAGAATATTTTTTTTTATTGTGTGTGTGAAGCACACTTCTAAAAGGACTGCCTGCAAATGATCACTCATCCCTAATGGTTGTTGGGATACATGTTATCAAAAGGATTCAGAATATGTTGTAATCAAGATGGGACAAGTGGTTAGTGTTTACAATAATTAAAAATGCTTTATTAATGCTGTTCTTAGTGTTTGTCCTGTTTAGTTGCAGGGCCTACTTATTTTGTATTGCACATGCCTAATTCTTACAGCAAACAAATGTTTCTTAGCCAGCTTGTTATAGAACTAGACAACGATTAACACTGAGAGAGAATGACTGGCTGAAGATCACCCAACTGGTTTACTCTGCCGAGGGAAACCTGAGTTTACCACTCCTTGTTCAATATCTTAACCATGGTACCATGCTGGCTCTCTAGAACAGGGGTTTCCAAACTTGGTAACTTTAAGACTTACGGACTTCACTCCCAGAATTCTCCAGCCAGCATAGTTGGCTGGAGAATTCTAGGAGTTGAAGTCCAAGTTTGGAGACCTCTGCTCTGGAACAATGCTTTAATATAATAGATTAATTAATGTAATGCTTTATGGGTGTTTTGCATGGTAACTTATGCTGTGAGGTTATCAGGGGAGATTTGGAGATCAGTATAGCTTTATAGCAATGGCACTTAGACTTATATATTGCTCCATAGTGCTTTACAGCACTCTCTGAGTGGTTTGCAACATCAGCATATTGCCCACAACAAACTAGATCCTCATTTTTACCCACCTTGGAAGGATGGAAGGCTGAGCCACCTTTGAGCCACTCAGGATCAAACTCTTGGCAGTGGGCAGAGTGAGCCTGCAACACCGCATTCTAAACTGCGCCAACATGGCTACTCTATTTCTGCTCCCTTCTTTTTATTGATATACAACTTGCATGGCATTGTTGGTATGTTTTTAGATATTGTAGTGTGTCTTAATTTTAATTGTATATTACCATAACATTTTGGGAAATAGGGGAATATAAAAATATGATAAATAAGTAAATAAATTTACATTGGAGTGCGATCTTATTTTCTGTAACAAAATAGCTACAAATAGAACCCCTTTTATGATGGCAAGTTGTAACTGCTGTTGCTCTTACCTCTGATAAGAAGATGGTGGAAACATTATTTTGAAATAGCATTTGTCATATGACATAGCAGCCACTTTCCTGGAAAAAAAAATTGGTTTTCACTGGCAGAGTGCTCAGGCTGCCACAGGCGCTCCCAGCACAAGTGATGTGAAACTGGCCATGCCCATCCTCGCCACGCTCACCCTGGCCCCTGAGATCAAACACAACCCTGATGTGACCCTCAATAAAAGTTGAGTTTTGATACCCTGAGTTTGATACCCCTGCCTTAGATAGACAATATTGCAACATAATAGTAGGAAATAAGAGATTAAGAAGGGCAGTCTAGTCAGCCAGGACACTTTCCATATGTAAATGATGGAGAGAAACATGAATTAGTAATATCAAGTATGCACATTAAAATAAGAAAATTAAATAGTATATGTGAACCAGCAAGATTTGAACTGGAGAACGTATGATCACAATATAGCATAAGGAATTAATTCAGCTCAATTAAGTGATGCAAAAAAGAATCTGCGGAGCTATGAGCTGAAATTGGAAACATCGTGAAGACTAAACAGAAAACATATCTGTCACAAATTTCAAAACAAGAAAGAGCCAGTTCTTTTCAGAACAAGCTATTATGATAGCCAGGAAAAGATTAAGTCTTTGGGCAATAACATGAGAATTGATCAGGGACTGTGTGTGTGCAAAGCAAAGGAAAAACCTTTATCCACTTCCAAGTTATCAGTACAAATTAAAAATGAAAAAAAAATCTGGCAGGTTTAGTATTCTGAGCTAAGTAGCCAAATGGATAGAGATAAGAGTGTTGAAATGGGAGAATTGGCTGACTGAGGATAAGATTATAGCTGTTGGTGAGAAATGCTTTGGTTGAGAAATGCCCATCCACAACTTCCAAATCTTTCTATATTCATACTTACATACATGCATATATACCTCATGCTGTTCCTTGTACTTTGAAACAAAAGCTGCCAAACAATTCACAGTTCTTTAGCTATAACTTTTCTGTAAATAAGGACAACTCTTTCTTCCTGTGAGACATCCAAACAGTTCATACTTGTGGTGGCAGACAAAAGCTAGTTTTAAGCTTTTTCAAATATAACCACAAGTACCATCAGGCAATACATAACTGCAACCTGCTGTCTGGCTATACACAGTCTTCCTGGAAATAAGCATTACTTGGAAACACAGAAATAGACTCAAATCATGTGTTTATGTCATTATCTGGACTCCTAAGAATCCCCAAACCTCCAGATCCCTACTTGGATTTATAGTTTTTTCTTCTTTGGAAAAGCTGATAATGCCAGGTGATAAATAGTATTCTCAAAAGCAGTTTGTGATAATGCCTTTTTGTTTGGAGTGTGGTTGTGGGAGGCTTAGCTGTCCATAAACATAGCAGTTCTTTTAGCTCTGAGTCAGCTTTCTGACCCTTTTTGAAAACACAGCTAGACTGTATTGAACAACACATAGAATGTCTGAAGTGTTGCTCTGCTTTTGAATTTTGTTTATACTGAAGGTACAGTGCTGCACAAGGAGACTGCAGGAAGGGATTAGGATTTTCTTCCTCCCCATGAAGAACTTCCAGATCACTTCAGAGCATATCAGTATGTTAAATAAAATCAGGAACAGCATGATAATATAGGAGAAACCCATGCCCAGTTGGGTCATCATTTCAGAGTTATTTCCTTATCTAAATAGAGAAACAGAATCAACTTCTAATTTTCTGGTGGCTTCCCCATTGAGTTTCCTTGTGGGAATCTGACAGGGAGCATCAGAAATCTCCTTTCCTTTCCTTAATCCTCCCAGCAGGTAAGTGCTGATGGAGAGAGCAAGGGATTGTGAGATTGACTGGGAAACTGTCATGGAATGTGAAAATGAAGATCACATAATCACATCAGTAGCCCAGCGGTGCAGCAGCAGCCAGTAGCACTGCAGCAGCCATGGTTTCGTTGGGAGTCCTGGGTCCTGGGATTTTGGATCCTTTCTGTAGGCTAGCCTATTGGAGGTACCTTGGTTGAAAAAGATGTTGCCCTACAATTCATCATTTCAGCCAGTTAAAGATCACCACAACAAGAGGCTTGGTATATATAAATAATTATCAGTATTAACATATACAATTTAAGTAAAAAGCAAAGGACATAACATATGGGTGAGCATCATAGTCTTCTTAGTGTAAAATGGCTAGAATGAGACCAATGTAGAAGCAACATGTGCAAATAGCAATAGCAATAATACTAAGACTTATATACCATTTCACAGTGCTTTACATCCCTCTCTAAGCAGTTCTACAGAGTCAGCACATATCCCCCAACAATCTGGACCCTCATTTTACCCACCTCAGAAGAATGGAAGGATGAATCAACCTTGAGCCTGGTGAGATTCAATTTGCCAAACTACAGGCATCCAGCAGTCAGCAGAAGTAGTGCTGCATTATAAGCACTGTGCAACTGTGGCTCCTTAACTTTAACTTTAACTAAAGTTAAAAAGTGTCTAACTGTAAAGTGTAAAAGCATAAAGTATAAAATTAAAGACAATTTGATGTAGTGGTTAAGGCATAAGGCTAGAAACCAGCAGACTGGAAGTTCTAGTTCTGCTTTCGATATGAAGCCAGCTGGCTGACTTTGGATCAATCACTTTTTTTCAGCTGTAGAAAGGAGGCAATGGTAAACCACTTCTGAATCTTGCAAAAACAACAACAACAACCTGCAAGGACCTGCTCAGACAGTTACCATGACTCAACAATGACTCAAAGGCGCACACATATACTATACACACAGTGGTAGAGAAAGCTATCTAATGGAGCTGAAAAAAAGGAAGAAAGGAATGAGACCATACCGAATGATACTTACAATCTTTCCAGATAAAAATTGAGTCCTGATGATCCCATGATTTCTGCATTTCAGCAATACAGTTTCAAGAAGAGAGACATTTGTTCAGTAATTTTATTGAAGATTATGTTACACTATTATAAGATTATATTATTATAAATAAAATTAATACAACTACATGAAGAGAAAAATTTTCTTCTTGTGGTTAAGTTTTGTTAAAGAACTAAGAGATATTGCAGGTAGCTAATAAATACAAACCACTTGGTATATATCAGAGGTGGTAATTAGCAGGTTCTGACCAGTTCTGGAGAACCAGTAGTGGAAATTTTGAGTAGTCCGGAGAACCAGCAAATACCACCTCTGACTGGCCCCATTGCTGCAAAAGGGGCCAAACCAAGTACTGAGTACATATGCATGCTTATACTTTTCAGAGGTCCGATGTTGTTCTATGTACAACCCTTGTTTTGTTGATTGCATGTAATATTCTAATTTTCTGAGACTGTGGATTTGAGGTTTTCATGAGCTGTAAGCCATAATCATCTCAATTATGACACATCACGGCTTGACCTATCTTGCTCTGCATGTAATGAGTCTATCTCATATATTAGGTTCACCTTTTAAATTGCATTACTGAAATAAATGAACTTTTGCATGATGTTCTAATTTTTTGAGTTTCACCTATATACAAACAACAAAATAATATAATCGTAAGATATCAATAGGAGAAGATAATAGGAAAGATGAGAAGGATACTAGTAATATAGCTCTACTATATGTAAATATTCTTAAACATGACAGTACTGTGGTAATTAGATATTTAATAGAGTGATGGCACAAGGGAAAAAAATGTCCCTGTGTCTAGTTATTTGGGCATGCAATGTCCTATAACAGCATCCTGAGGGGAGGAGTTGAAATAGTTTTATATCCAAGATGTGAGGGGAAAGGGAAGGGAAGAGAGTGAAGGATGAAATGGGATGCGGTGGAAGAATGTGAAGGAAGAAGGAGTGCTTTTAGTTCTTAAGGAAGGAAGGAAGATGTCTATTATTAAGGAAAAATCCTCTCCAATGGTGGCTAATTTTCAAATGTATCCACATTTTTTCAGCAGGATCCATTCAGTGAGCGGGCAGAGGAATCAGTCTGACAGATAAATATGGCAATTTAATATGTAAGTGGATGGCCTGAATTATTCCCTGTCCCAAACAATTCAAGATATGGCAGATTCCCAGCATTTCTTAGCAATACTCAGCAATGCAAGACAAATAACACACTTGAAAACCTATTTCAAAGGAAACTGTATTTACTTCTGCTTTTGCTCGTGTCCCTCTTTTTTAAAGCGGTTGCAACGTTCAATATTTTTCTGGGTGATGGAAAATGCGGGTTATTTATACAGATTTCCTTTTGGAAAAAAAATGTTGGCCTTGTAATTGGGTAAAAAAAAACAAGGAAATGAAAAGAAAGAAAAATGATGGGACACACAGCTGGAGACTTGCTCTTTGTTTTTACAAAAGTATCATTTCTAGTAAAACAGCAGGACACATGAAAGGAAGTAATTATCTCAATTGATAAGCAGAACTATTTGTTTTATAGTTGAGGGTGACTGAAGGAAGAACACCCATCAGCTTAGATTCTAGGATACTTCTGGCTGTTCTCTTCTTTTTATTCTTTTTGGATAATACAGAGTTATTTTGTGTCAGAAAAGGTTCAAGAACAAAGCTTAGATGCTAAAACTGACTTACATTAACTGGGCCAATTATAAGTTTATCTTCTTTTAAAGTATCTCTGCACAATACAGTAGTTGTTTACATTAAAGTTGAAATGATTAAACGAACCTTGAATTCTTTGGATGAGATATGCCTTTAAGAAACAGAAGAATATTTTATTCAGTCTATTGCCAGTGAGAGAACCTTTGTTCTGGCAACTTTTAGGAATGATTGGCAGAATGACTCCTGGATAAAAGTTAATCTGCACAAATGACATGTGGTAAAGCAATATTGACTTCCTCAGATGATGGAGGGGTTGCAATCTGCTTACGAAGGATTGTTCATGATCATTGGTGGGATTCAGCCTTTTTGCACCAGTTCAGGTGAACCAATTGTTAAATTACCCATGCCCCCTACTAGCAAAGTGGATCCTGGGCGTTGCACTGCAGTGGAGAAATGGGCAATGGAGAGGCAAGGGAAAGAGGAGGCCACTTTCCCTATTTCTTCTCCCTGATCCGTTTCCTGTTTCTCCATTGCAGAGCAGCGTAGCACCCAGGATCCACTTTGATAGCAGGGTGTGTGGGTTAATTTAACAACCAGTTCACCCAGGGTCAGGTTAGCTGTTGTGAACTGATTGTTAAATTATTTGAATCCCACCACTGTTCATGACCCATAGACTCATAGATCTATGAGGTCAGGTCACATAAAGAGCTTCAGCTCCTCCTGGTTCAGACTTTATAAAGAGATTGAAATGGTTGCTTTATAAGAGCTGTGGTGGCACAGTGGTTACAATGCAATACTGCAGGCTACTTCTGCTGACTGCCAGCTGCCTGAAGTTCAGCAGTTCAGTTTTCACTGGCTCAAGGTTGACTCAGCCTTCTATCCTTCCAACGTCAATAACATGAAGGCTCAGATTATTGGGGGATTATTATATGCTGACTCTGTAAACTGCTTAGAGAGGTCTGTAAAGCACTGTGATGCAGTATATAAGTCTAAGTACTATTGCTACATACCCATAATAGGATAAAAGCAATCTGCCTGGAGATAGCTAGTGCTTGGATTTGACTACTAGGATCTGTCACCTGGATACTTGAAGATGCTTGGAAATTACAGCTCATACAAAATATGGCAACAGGTGGAATGTGTGGTTTGTCTCACGTGAACTTGCTGATATGACATGGTTATTAACTAAGACATTGCTCTGGATACTGCTCCATAATCGGTAGAGAGTAGGGACTTTTTAGTGGTGGCACATAGATGGTTAAATTTTCTAAAAGGGCTATGTTGCTTGGAAATGGGAATGCTGTTTTTACATGATTCATCTGTGGCGTAATTCTGCTAAGCTGTGTAAATCAGTTTGCGCAGAACGCTTCAACAGTAAAAACCAACAAAATAAATACTTCCTTCCCAAAGAGTAACCTATATTCTCCCATAGCCCCATTGGAAATTGCTCAAAATATTGGCTCATTCATTTGAGATTCTTGTCAATATATGGATGCAAAACTCTGGTGGTGGTTCTAAAAATTGGCAGCAGAGGACTACAGTTGTTCTCCTGAAAATGCAAAAACGAAAAAAAAATAGAACAAAAAGCCTAAGAGAACTGCCAGGAGCCTGTGGACTGTGGGTTGACTGCCCATCTCTAATTTGTAGCCATCAAGAGGAATTTGCCAGTTTCTTTTGGTCTGTAGTGGCAAAGATCAAAGAGTAAGTTGTAGGCTTAATAATAACAGCCTCTTTCTTGCCATCTTTCAGATGCAACATCATGCTGCCTTACTAAACCTGAACTAAGTTCTTGGTGGGTGTGTTGTCAGTTTACTCCGTATGTCCTTAAGGAAGATTACTAAGAGTTGCACAAAGTGACTGCAGTCTGACAGGCTTCATGTGGCCCATTAAACATCTTTGGGCACATCTCTAACAGTGTAACTAATTACCCTGCTGCTAAGATGCACAAAGCCTGCAGGAAATTTCTCTTTGGGCACACTCATTCATTCAATCAGAACTTGCAGGCTACTTAATTACCTGCAGCTGTGCCATGAGATCAAGCTCTTTTTAAAAAAAACAGGACAGGCCAAGCTGTTGGTTTACTATTCCCTTAGAAAAGACACTTTGGGACTATAAGCTCTATTCTTTTTTCTTTTTAACTTTTGGAAGAATGTCGTTTTCATTCTAGAAATGAATTTATTCTGGATCAGTGAAAAGATGATTTTAAAAATGCTATGGCATCTTAAATGGGGCCCACTGTTTTGACATTATTTTTCTTGGGCTTTAGAACCTGGATATTTTTTTTTAAAAAAAAATGGCTTTGAGAAGTGATGCATTAATCATTTTTGTGCTTTTCTTAGCTCACGGGTGTCAAACTCACATTGTCATGGCGGTGTCATGTGACAGTCCCCCAAAGGGGACTTTTTCCCGCTTTGCTAAACCGGGCATGGGCATGGCCAGTGCATCTGGCCCATGGACGGGGAGTTTGACAACCCCTGCCTTAGAGTGTCAACTTTGATTGTTACTGGTTACCATGCTAAACACATTGTATTTCTTCTCTATACTTTGTTCCAGTACAAAGGTGTACTCTCCTCCCCGCTCCTTTCTCTATTACAGTGATGTTAAGAGTATTCCAAAGATTTTTTTTTAAGTATTCAGACTAATTTGTTGTTTGTTTTTGTAGCTCTTTGGGGTTTAAATCATATTTTGAAAACAGAATCAAGCTTTTTGATACCAATTAATATGATAGTCAGCCACTGCATAACAGCCTCTCTTAAACCTGAAGGTATCAAAACAAAGATTGGTAATTAAAATTGATTTTTTTTTAAATGTAATGCAATTTGGTTGATCTGTTCTTTGGAAACATCAGATAAAATAGTTCAACTGGTTATAAAATAGCTGCAGTTAGTAAGTGACAAAATGCCAAAATCAAGAATGACACGTGATTCTTCCAAGCCGACTTCTTTATTGTTTCACCCCTAAGGACAAATTCTTGCCAAGTTGAGGATTGTACTATATGCATCTACATTATACGCTGTGAACTATGAGGGTGGCTGTCTTCACCCTCTTTCTCTCACAGGTAACATTCAGACTGAGTTACTACTTACTCCTCTGGAATGCACCCCCTTCGTCCTGGGAATCCAGTTCCTTACTTCATTCCCTCACAATAAGTTAAAAGGAATACAAAAAAATACCCTATATTTGAGAGGAGTGTTATGGAAACCAGAACTTATCATTGTTGCACCTCTCTGTATTGAATGTTGAGTAGATTGAATTCCCTACTGAAAAGTCTCTATCTTTTTACTTTTTAAAAACATGTTACATCTTGTTTCACTTCCGAGTCTTTTAATATCTACCTGTTTATTTATTTATTGTCAATTTGGCTAAGATGGGGACCAAACTACAAATCTTGTTGAGTAGAGTAATAGGCTTTCAAGCTGTGGAAATATGGACTTTATTAGTTTAAAAAAAATAGGAGTAAACTATAAAGAAGTTTGAAATTGAGAGTGTCATCCTCTATTTGACATCTCACTAGAAATTTTTAGTTATTGAACCTCTCCTTCTTATCTCTTTAAAAAATAATACTAGGATAAAGAATTGGAGAAAAACCACAAAATACAAAGACCTGCAAATAGAAATAAAGTGTCTTATGGCAAAAGAATACCAAGATAGTACCAATAATAATAGACATTTTGGGTGCAATCCCTAAACAGATGGATGACTTGAACATCATGGACATTGACAAAAATCAATCAATTAACAAAAATTGACAAAAATAAGTCAATTGCAGAAGGCAGTTTTACTTACAGCTGCTGCAAAAACAATACCTTTAATACTATCAAACAACAACATCTGCCTAGGCCAGGTCCTTAGGAAGATCTTAATAAGTGGATAAAAATGCCAAACCCAGGCTAAAAATCTGACTCTCCTATCATAATAATAAATTAAATTTATATGCTGCCCGACTCCCAGCAACCCAGGAATGAACAAAGTAATGGACAACTAGCTTTGGCATGATAACATACATTTCTTCAAAATAGAATTAACCATTACAAAAGTTTGTTTGCTTTTTTTAAAAATGAATTTAATATCAGTGTTTCATAACATTTTGCAAATACAGATAAGAAAAACATTGATAAAGAAAAACATTGATAAAGAAAAACACAGCTTTGTCTCTGTTCCAATGCAAAGAATAATTGCCAAAAGTAAAAGGTATTTTCAAAGGTATCCTGGGCATTAAAAAGAATTACTGCAATTTTCTAGTTATTCAATGATTTTTAAAGCTTTATTCCAACCAAAATAATTGAAATAATGCTACCAAATTAAGAATGAATATATAGTGATTATATGTAAGTGAAGTGGAAATTTTCTGCAAACCAGGTATTATTTTGAGCTATTGATTGACAGTTTGTTTATTTTTTATTATTAAATTTATTTGCCACTGACCTTGCTGCAGGGATACTCTGGATGGCTTACAAGACTAGAATGTAAAATGATATATAAAAATATAAATATATAAATAGTAAAACAATGAAACAATAAACATAAATAATAAAAATACAGCAATATATGAATTAAAAGATGGGCTGAGAGGGAGCAGGATGCATGGGGTGGGGGGAGTTGCACCTGCTATTAATCTAATAGCAACCTCCAATGTGATACTCTTCCATTGAGTCTTCAGGCCAATTGGCAGAGCCAATCTGAAAAGGCCAGGAGGGTGGGGGCAGGCCTCGCCTGGGGGTGTGGGGTGGGGAGAATGTTCCAGAGGGATGGTGCTCTGGCAGAGAAGGCTCTTCTCCTGGATCCTGCCAAGGGCCTGGTTCTGATTCCAATTGCTTTTATGGACTTGATTTTTCTTTATCCACGAGGAAACACGTATATGCATTGGGATGAACTAAAGCATAGAGATAGCAATAGCACTTAGACTTAAACACCACTTTACAGTGCTTTACAGCCCTCTCTAAGCAGTTTACAGGGCCAGCATATTGCCCTCAACAATTTTGGGTCTTCATTTTACCCACCTTGGAAGGATGGAAGGCTGAGTCAACCTTGAGACTGGTGGGATTTGACCTGGTAAATTTCAGGCAGCTGACAGTCAGCAGAAGTAGCCTGCAGCACTGCACTCTAACCACTGATCCACCGAGATAATTTTGGTTCTCAAAAAATGTTTCCTTTCAAAGGAGATCCCTCAGGTTTATGGCATTGTGCAGAATTTTAAGCTTATTTGCACCCCTACATTGGGACATTCCACTATCAGAAGTCAATTTTTAAAAGAATTGAAATCTAAACATAGCTTAGCTACCGCTTCAAAAATTGTTATTCTTCTACAGAGACCTCCATATTCATCCTCTTATGCCATATAGAGAAGGAAGGGGAAAAGATCATTAGACTTATGAAACTGTCCGTAATCATGAATCATAAAAACAGATTGTCAGTAGGAAAATATTATATATATTTACAGCAGTGATGGACTCACTCTCTCCCTTTTAAGATAGCTGCCTAGTAAGGAACTGTTAACACTGTATTTCCATATCAAATAAATTTTTTAAATATTCCTTCTGTATCTGATAGGGTAGTGGTTGAGGTTAATAATTCAATTTACATAGGACAACAGTCCCCTTTTACCTGAAATCCAAAGGTGGTTACAGTATGTGAAGTCAAAAGACTTTTCTTATTTATTTATTTAATTTATTTAATTTATTTAATTTATATTGCTGCCTATTCACCTATGGCAACTCAAGGTGGCTTACAGAATGTAAAACCATATTTAAAACAAATATAGTACTTTCTACCATTTTTTTCTTCAAAAATATTGAGTTCCTGGAGATTTTATGCCAACATCTGGATACCCAGATGTACACAATACAGAAGCCTGATGATGGCAGATGAGATTCTGCCAAAACGTTGCTACAACTTTAAAAGCACAACTACAATGATGTGGGAAAATACCCGAACAAAGCTGAATACCATACATGTAAGTACCCGTGAAAACTTAAGAAAAAACACACACACACACACACACACACACACACACACACATATATATATATATATATATATATATATATATATATGTGTGTGTTTTCTGAGGATATATATATATATCCCGCGTAAAATAAACCCGAATAACCAAAGATCCACATACAAATACCCATGAAAACTTCAGAAAACACACACACACACACACATATATATGTAATTCCTTCGTACTATCTTGAAAACAATCATACAAAGCAAGCCTACTTAACGGTTGCCATTGCCAGTTGTATTCAGCGGAAAGCATGATATGTTTCTTGACATTGAAAGCATGATGACCTTTCAGTTTTTTGTTTTCACAGCAGGACATACGCAACTGTGTGGAAATGTCAGTAGAAGCAACTTTTGTAGATTAGTTTCTCTCCATTTCTCATTTCAGTGACCTTGGGTTTATTTTGACTTCATCAAATATGTGTATGAAAACTCATAGGCATTTCTGTATACATTTTTCTTGATATGCATACTGTATAAGAAACACTTCTTATTTCCATTTTTGTGTGCACTTTTTGTATTTCTATTTTTGCGTGTATTTTTGAGTTGCAAATCCCTTTAAAGTGTAGTCATTTATTTAATATATGCCTATGTATGCAATAATATTATGAGATATGGTATAAAAATACTGCATTAAAGCAGCATAAAATTCACTAAAAATTGGGAGAGGAAACCAAAAGCAGAACAGGACTACTAACTACCATTGTTTCAAGGAAGGACAGGATGACAGTCCTCTGAAAGGTCTAATCGCAGATTCATAATGTAGTATATGGGGGATGAATTTGAGCAATTTGTGCTCCCACTGAAATAACTTCATAAATAATCACATATCACTTCCTATGAAACTTGGCACATGCAGTGGGATACTCTTTGATGATCTTTTCAATCAGCCAAGCCCATGGTGCAAAGACAGTCTGCCAAGACTCCTGATATCAAATTATTTAGAGTCTTATTTATATTTCAAGAACAAAACTCCCAAACTTGGCTAAATAATTGCTTAGTAGTCAGTGTAGTTGGCTTCAATCAACAAGGATGGACATGGCAAGATGTCTCATTAAGCTATCTGGCTGCTCTATTTTGCATAAGATGCAGCTTCTGAAAGAAGCACTTCATCTCCTCTGCATTCTTATTGCTGGTGGTCTGAGATTTCCAGAATATGAATAACTTTCATTGTCTAGCAAAGCTCACTAAGTAATACATTTGCTGTCCTGCATTCCAAACTTTCCAAAGATCCAAAAGCATGACCAGTGCCATCTCAGTACTGTAATTTAGTCTGTATCCTGACTAAAAAAGGTCTGGATAGTTTGCTTCCTCTAGAATCCCTCGAAGATGAATGGCCACCACCTCAACAACTTTCTCTAAAAAAGGAGAGATAGGGAGTGAACAGGAGGTGTTCAACCCAGTTGGATCCAAGGACGGCCTTTTGAAAAAGGACCAGGCATCACCTCTTTCAAAGCAGAGGAGTCCCCATTTCATGCAGAAGTGCATTAACCATCACTTGCCCTAAACAACCCCACATTTCCAGAGAGACTAAACAGCCAGGGAGGGTAACACAATAAGAAGAGGTAGATAGGTACATAGGTACATATACATACATATACATAGAGGTACATAGGTAGCTATATAGACTGTTAAGCAATCACATTCAACTTTGGGGAATTATTGGGCTCAAGCAACAAATCTTAAAGGCTTTCCTTTAATGCTAGATAATGTTTCACTTGTCCTGTAATTCTCCAAATGTTTAAGCTAGTCCGGTGCCTATAACCAGAAAGACAGAAGAGAGAGTTGTTGTTTTTAAAGTGCACTTTCTATATCTGGAAAATATAGCATGTGCATGAGGTGAACACAGCAGGTCTATAGTTGGATGATGGTGTCATGAAGATTCCATATTAAATATGAAGGAGTAACATACAGTGCTGAAAAAACTGACTTTGGCTGTTATCAGAAAAGCTAGGCATGATTTTGGCTTGAATAATACCAGTGCCTCATTCTAAAGAACAGCTGTTCTTCTAAAATCTGGGCCTCTACCAAAGATCTGAGAGTAAAAGAAAGCTGTAGCACTAAAGAAATCTGGGAGAGCGGGAGAGAGAGGGAGGGAGGGGGAGAGAGAGAGATTATATTTTGATAAAGCCACAGCAAAATCTTAAAGAGGAGACTGAAATATCAAGTTCTTTATTTCACAAAGATGGTGAAACACATTCAGAATCATAATCATAATTTATATTATGCAGATTCACCGCTTGTATTCTTATAAAGGTTACTGTAGCATTTAGAATATTGCCTACCACTCCAACCTTTATAACAGCAGTTATTCCTCTTTATGGCAATCTGCAGCACATAAGCTTATGCTATTTTAGGTAGGGAGATAGTGCTTAGTGCAAATGTAGGAAGATTCTTCAGGGCATAAGACTTTTATAATGGCCTGTTTTTTTCACTTTTCGGGATATTTCTCTGAATGGAAATATGAATGTTGTCACCATGTCTCTGATCTACATATTTAGAGTTACGGTAGTTATATAGTGTTGATGGGGCAAATAACTTCGTGTTTTGATGTCATAGTGGCTTGTAACAGGTGCATTTGAAATTTACAGTCCAAAAGTTGATTGTATAAAATACTAGACAATTCATGATTCTTTTAAGATAGTGGTCTCTAACCTTTTGGGCACCAAGGACTGGTTCCATGGAGAGAGATTTTTCCGTGGACCTGAGGGAGCATGGTTTCACATGCTGCCTGCATCCTGCGGATGTGGATTTGCTAGTTTGTGCAGCCAAGTTTCAGGCAGAGGCATTTCCTTACCAGATTCCTCTATGCCACAGGTGTCAAACTCATTATCACCATGTGGTGTATTGTGGCTTTCCCCTCCCCCCCTTGCTAAACCAGGGGTGAGCATGGCCAACTGGTGATACATCTGGCCTGCTGGCCACAAGTTTGACATCCTTGCTCTATGCCTTCAACAATCACAAGCGTTTAATGTACTGCTTTTACTGGAAAAGCTGGAATACATTCAGAGATGTACCTGCCTGAAAAATTCAGCACAGTCAAGCACAGTCAAACATCAGAAAAGTTTTGTGACATTTGGTATTATGTTGTAAGCTGTTTTATTTTTAAATCATATCATGTTTTATAAAATTTACCAAATTTCAAGCACACAGGAGTCATGGAACCCGGATTTTGACACATTTAAAAGCTAGCCCATTTGACTATCTTGGTTCAGAAAGTTTTGAACCATTTTGCCCAGTGAAAGGTTACAGGAATTAGATTGTTTTATAGTGTACAGATTTATGATTGGAGAAGATCTTCTACAGTAGGACTATTTTCAGAAACAACCCCCCGGTTCCTTTTAAGAAAAAAATGTAAAAAGCTAGTTTTTCACCCACAAGCTTCTTTCTAAATATCTGAATGTTAAGATTGCTACTATGGATTTTATGCTTTTATTACAGATTGTTTTTGTTTATATAATATTTAATGTAGTGTGAGTTTTAATTTATTTTAATGTTTGCTAAGGTTTTCTTCATGATATTTGATTTATACTGTAAGCTGCCATGGATTGCTTTGATTGAGATCATGTGTAATATAAATATGACAGATCAATAGCAGTAGCACTTAGACTTATATATGACATCACGGTGCTTTTACAGCCCTCTCTAAGCGGTTTACAGAGTTAACATATTGCCCCGAAAAATCTGGGTCCTCATTTTACCAACCTCAGAAGGATGGAAGGCTGAGTTAATCTCAATTCCTGTCAGGATCAAACTTCTGGCTGTGGGAAGAATTAGCTTCCAATATTGCATTCTAACCATTGTGCCATATGACTCCTTACTTAATAAATAAGGTGCTCTAGGTTTGACACCAAACAAAATCATGATTACTAAAGTGGTTAATAATCAATTTTGGGTGCTAAGGCTCCTGATAAGTAAGAAAGAAGTAGACCCAAAATGAGGAAGATATTTTGCTTTAAATTCTTGCATCATATTTCAAATATTCCATTAGGCCATTTCAGAGCAGCAGAACTCAATCCCAATCACTTTGGTTGTTCCGGATTTGGGATGAAACAAATATGAGTAGGGTGAGTATTGAGTGACATGCATTAAGAGCCATGGTGGTGCAGTGGTTAGAATGCAGTATTGCAAGCTAATTCTGCTGACTGCTGACTGCCAACAGATTGGCAGTTTGTTTCTCACCGGCTCAAGGTTGACTCAGCTTATCATCCTTCCGAGTTCAAGTACAACGAGAACCCAGATTGTTGGGGGCAATATGCTGACTCTGTAAACCATTTAGAGAGGGCTGTAGATTGTTGTGAAACAGTATATAAGTCTAAATGCTATTGCTATTAACCTGTCTTTCCCCTGCAATGTATCCTAAGAAACGGCTATCTGGTATTTTTCCTCAATCCTTTCCTCTGCCATCACCACTGGTGTTCCAGCATGGCATAGCCTACCTGCTTCCTGATCTCTCTGAATCTTCTCTTCATTGTCTTTCAGAAGAAAGAGGGCAATACTGACATTTCTTGCTTGGGTGTTGTGTTAGCTTAGCATTTCATTGCTATGCAAGCATTCATTTAGTGACCATTCAAAAGTACAATAATGTTGAAAAAAGTGACTTATGACCAGTCGTCACACTAACAACCAGAAGGGAAAATTGCAGGGCTCATTCAACCATCACATCAGAACCCCAGACATTCCAAAACAAATATTCAATAAAGTTGAAAAGTTGCCTGAGAATGCAACAGAAAAATAGAATTTTTTTTCGAGATTGGAAGATAGTTTTCAGCATAACATAAATCTAGCTCTAAAATGGCCAGAGGTAGATTTAGCTCAAGCTGGATATTGATAGAGAAGAAAGAAATTACATAACTATTGAATAGTTGCTCTGGGAATACTTGGAAATATTTGACATTTCAGTGACTAACTTGATTAATTTTTAGATAGTTTTAGGAGATTTGTTTTGATTAGGTCTGTCAATTTCAGAGTTATACTCATGCCATTCTTTAAAAGATGTTCCTTTGGGTACGTTTGGCAGGGACTGATAATCAGGGATGCAAACTTTTAATCGGTACGTCTCTTGCATGTGAGAATTTAGACATTCTCTTCCAATTCAACCAAGCATCGAGTTTCCTTGAGAATACATTTAGAAATTTCTTTAGTTCCTGGAGAAGATGTTATCTCTTGAATCGTGTTTGGAATTACAGAACAAAAACAGAATATTTAATTAAAAATACAGCTAGATCACAAAATAGTAGAGTTATGCTTGTGTGCAATCTCCCTTTCCAAATGCAATCTACACATTTAAGTACCAATAAAGGAGAATACCGTATTTTCCGGACTATAGAGCGCATCGGAATATAAGCCACAACCATTAAATTTTAAAAGAAAAAAATATTTTTACATATATTAGCCGTACCAGACTATAAGCCGCAGATATATACGTTGTGAAATGAGATATTTAAACAGAAAGATTTTGTAAATGTTTATTTACATACCTTAATTGTTTCCAAACGGTGCCTGTAACACAGCAGTAAAATGGCTGATCAAACAAAACAGAAAAGTCATTAATGTTTTTATTCGTCCTCCTCCTGTGCACTGAACCACTGAAGTCGTCTTCTTCAGTGTCAGAGTTGAAGAGCCTCAGAACATCTCCGTCACACACCTTTTCAGTCTCTTTGTCGGTGTCGCTCTCAATGTCACTTTCATCTCAAGGCACAGTTACTGATGAAGTTGCACTGTTCTCTTCACGCAGCAGTCCAGCCTTTTGAAACCCCTTGGTGATCGTGGATTCTTTCACACTGCTCCATGCTGTTAGGATCCACTGGCAGACCTCAGAAAAGAATGCTCTTTGCATGCGGCCAGTTTTTGTGAATGATTTCTTGCCGCTAGTCATCCAAGCCTCCCACTCACCTTGGAGTGCCGCTTTAAATGCATGATTCACACTGATGTCGAGTGGCTGCAAAAACTTAGTTGTACCTCCAGGAATCACAGCTGGAGTTGAGTTTGTTCTCTTGATGGCTGCTTTCCTAGAATCTGTTATATGGGCCCTCATACTGTCCAAAACAAGCAATGATTTTTTTCCGGTGAAAAAGTCCTCCTGGGTGCTTACTGTAGCACTCAGCCAGCCATTCAGTCATTAGGCTTTCTATCATCCACCCTTTTTTGTTAACTTTAACAACTATGCTTTTCGGGAGTTTTTCTCTTGGCATAGTCATCCACTTTAAAATCACCATCGGTGGAAGCTTCTGTCCAGATGCAATACAGCTCAAAACACATGTGAAATGCATTCTCTTGTGGCCAGTTTTTTTCACCATAATGGATGACACTCCTGTCTTATTAAAAGTTCTAGTTAGAGGCAGGTCAAACATTAAATGTACTACATCCATATTTATGATGTCATCTGGTCCGATGGAATTCTCGGCTAGTTTTGTTTCAGTAAATTTGTGGAAGTTTGCCACTTTTTCCTCGTAGTCGGAAGGGAGCTGCTGACAGACAGTCATCCACGCCCTGATGGACAGATCTTTTCATCTCATATCTACAACACCATGACGGTCCACCTTTAAAATCTTCAATACCCATTTCGCTGGTGATTGTTTTAGCTTTCAGTCGGATCTGCATGGTGGATACACCTCGGCCGTCTGCTCTCTGTATGTTCACCCAGTCCTCAAGAACATTTTCAAGTTTAGGGCATCTGCTTTTATGACTTCTGAAAGCCTTTGTTGTCCTTTGGCATTGAATCAGTTCTTCACGCTGCTGTCTCCAATGTCTCACCATTGATTCATTAACGCCAAGCTTATATGCAGCAGCTCTATTTCCTTCCTGGATAGACAGATTGATTGCTTTCAACTTAAAAGCTGCATCATATGCTTTTCTTCGTGTACCTTCCATGATGACGGTGTGAAAAATATTTTGCGTTTGTGCATGTCATGCTGCTTGCATCGAGCACACCAAAAACTACCGGTAGCATCTTCTTCTTTGCATTGACCTCTTGCGTCTGTCATGTTTTTGCACCCCCTGATGGCAGTTAGTGAAGAAAAATCTATAGATAAGCCGTATTGTTGTACAAGCCACAGGGTTCAAAGCATGGGAAAAAAGTAGCGGCTTATAGTCGGTAAATATGGTATTTGTAGCTCAGGATTGAAATGAGGGCTCCTTGGTGCTTTCTGAGCTTGCTTGTTTTCTTGAAGATGTTTCATTAGTCTAACTAGGTAACATCATCAGAACTAGCACTGATGATGTTACCTAGTTTGGGGATTGAAATGTCTCCAAGAAAATAAGCAAGCTCAGACACTTTTAAGTATTATTTTCTATTATTTTAGAACAATAACCACTAAAAGTGATTGTGCCTTTTGTTTTCATATACAAGTAATCCCTTGTTTAACAATGGTAATTTGGATGAGACACTCTACTGCTAAGCTATGCAATCATAAAGTGCGATGTTATGTGGACAAGGTAGACTTATGAAAGCAATTGTGATAGTCCCAGTTGCTGCTGTTAGGCAAATCCCACAGTCATGTGATCACTATTTGCTGGCTTCTACGTTGATTTTACTTGTCAGAAGCCAGTGGTGGAGATTGCAAATGGTGATCATATGACTGTGAGATGCTGTAATGTCATCACTGCGAGCTAATTGTCAAGTTCTTGAATTGTAATTATGTAATTATGGGAATGTTGTGACAATGCAACTACAAGGATCCTGTGATGACCCAGGGTGGGATACAAAATAAACACAGTCACGAAAACAGGTGAAGCCTCCTTATTCCTTCACTTTGCTTCAAAGTTCCAAATATCCTTGACTGGAGACAAAAAACTCCTCCACAAGCAGTTATGAAAAGGAAGAAATGCCATTTACACTAAAAATGCTTATAAATTATAAGAGTAAAAACAACACAAACCACACTGAAGCAATTAAGGGAACAAGGCAAGATAAGGGCTTGAAGACATCCACAGATATCAGAACACACACTGGGAAGGACGCCAAACTCAGGAACGACAGACTAGAGATATTTCCACGCTTTGTTTCCAGCACTGGCCCATATGCATTTTAACCAGTCCTCACAGCTACAGCCCATGAAGAGGATCAAGGCCCTTTCCTCCCCAGTAGACCACGTCATTCATGTCTCTCCCTCATCCTGTCCTCCCTGCGTGCCCTAGGATGGAGAGGGGATGGGCCTAGGTCTTTCTCTGACTGCCCAGCCAGCCTCTGCCCTTCCCCAGCCTCCTCCCCAACGTCTAGAGCCACACTTCCACTCTCTGTCGACTGTTCTTCCTCTCCCTCGGAGTCAGTCACCAATAGGGGCATGACAGATCCATTGTAAATCCCTCTTATTCAGCACCTATGTAATGAAGGGTGATTCATTGTGGTCTGGCTGTACAGACAATTTGTCCAAGGACAAGCTACAGTTAATCCTGAACTTATAACATTCATTTAATAGCATTCAGAGTTACAATGGCATTGAAAAAAATGACTTATGACCATTTTTCATATTTACGAACCCATGATCACGTGGTCAAAATTCAGATAAATAGCAACTGACTCATATTTGTGATGATTGCAGTGTTCCGGGGTCCTGTGATCACTTTTTCCCACCTTCTGACAAGCATAGTTAATGGGGAAGTCAGATTCAATTAACAACCATTAACTTAACAACTGCAGTGATTTACTTAACAACTGTGGCAAGAAAGGTCGTAAAATGGGCAAAACTAACTTAGCAAATGTCTTACTTAGAAACAGAAATTTGGGGCTTAATTGTGGTCTTGGACTACCTGTAGTAAGTCAGACCAATTGATCCACCCAGTCTAATTTAGTAATTGTGACTAAAAAGTTCAGTCAGCTTTAGATTAGGGAGATGTCTAAATTTGACTCTGAAAAATATGTACAACTGGTTCAATATCAGCCAGTCTTTGAGCACTGTATGGGTATAAATATTTTTCAGATGAATCCAGCTTTTTTAAAACCATTGAGGGATTCCAGGGCACAGCGTTCATTTGAAGAGTTTCCTTCCTCCATACTTCCTACTCACCAATATCAATGGAATTTTTTCTCCATTGCCTTATCCTTTGAAGAAAATAGTTCAGTTGTGGGAAAACCCCATGATACTGAAATTACTTTTGCCATTATAAGTTTAATTGCTATAATTAAAAAATGCTGATCTGTCTGACTATTTCAACTACTAAATTATTATTTGGATGAAACATTCTCCATGCATGAAACCTCGAACAAATTATCCCTACTTTTAAAGGGTTCTGAATGGACTCATTCGTGTTCAGTCAGAACATTAGAAACTTTTGTAAATATTTATACTTTATTTTCAGTACAGGGGCTTTTTTATTTCAAATGATTACATTTGATGAGTAGGGGATTCTGAGTTTGCATGTGTATTTGGTTCTGCTTATGTTCAAACATTAAAAACACAGCTAAGCAATTTTACACCAGAAAAAGTCCCTGATTTAGATATCAACACGTAAGAAGTTATGTATAGCTACTTGGATAGGTGGAATTTGCTTCTCATTTCTCTTTTTATGCATTAGATTTCTCTGCCAAGATTGGTTATTATAATTTCATTATATAGGAAAAGAGGTGAACTTTTAATTATCTTTATATGATAATTTTTTTTTTAAAAAAGTGTAATTTATTAAAAAAATATAGAGATTATGTAGTTAAAGAAAAAAAGCTAAATATGTTCTACTGATAAAACTGGATTAATATGATAACTGTGACACATAAATGTGATCCCACCAAATGGTTCATTTGATTGTTGTCGCCGGGGTATGGGGGGGGTGCTGCTCATTTTTTATTGTTTTTATATTGGGATTTTACATTTGTAAACCACCTGGAGTCACTAAGAGTGAGTTGGGCAGCCATATCAATTTTCATGAATAAATAAATACTTACCTACTACCTACCTACCTACCTCAGGCTAGCACTTAGAGAGTACCCAACAAGGACCTGGAAGTAATATCCAGATGCCAGAATATCTCTATATCTACAAAGTTCAAGCTCATGCAGGAAATTGTTTTCCCTGAACACTTCACAAAATCAAAGCTTGGTCTTTGAAAAAGGAGGATAGGATGAGTATTGATACTTTAGAATTCTGGTGTTGGAGAAAAAGATGGATATGTTGAATAGCCAAGAAATAGAACAAATCAATTCAAAAGTTCTCATTGAGGTATTAGTGACTGATACTATAACATCAGTTTCTTTGTGATTTGGGATCAAAATGTAATTGCTTATTGATAAACAGATATGTCTAGCAGCTTTCAGGGAAAGGAAAAGAATGCTTTAGTTCAGGGGTGTCAAACTCAAGGCCCGGGGGCTGGATCTGGCCCATAGGATGCTTAGATCTAGCCTTTGGGGCCTCCCTGAAAACAGCAAAGGACCAGTCCATGGTGCCTCACCCAGCAAAAGCAGAGCTCAAGAGTGTGCGGCTCTCCCAAGCTCCATTTTCGCTGGCAGAGGGTTGCAGGAGACCATCACAGCCGAAAATAGAGCTCACAAGGGCCATGAATGGCACTTGGGAGCCTGTTTTTGCTGGCAGAGAGCTCGGGGCCTTTATAGGCACCCCTGACCTGAGTGGCATCAAGCTGAACACGGCCAAGGTCAAAAACAACCCTGATGTGGCCCTCAATGAAATCGAGTTTGACACCCCTGCTCCAGTTTAATTTATCTAGAGCAGTGGTGGTTAACCTTTTTGGGCTCCTGTGTCAAAAATTGTGAGTGCGCCAGTGCGACCACACTCGCGTGCCTATAATTCAGCCTGAGAAGCCTTGCAGAGGCTTTTTCCAAGCCTCTTGGAGGCCGAAAAAGGCCTCGAACCAACACAAAAAAAATTGCTGTGAGGCATGCATATGCACAGTGAGTTAAGTTTTCCTGCAGCTCACATGCCAATACAAATGGTTCTGCATGCCATAGGTTCGCCATCATGGATCTAGACTATGAAACTTGCTATAATTTCAAAAAAGCTATATACTTGCTTTCTAAATTGGCTCATGCTCAATGACCATTCAGCAGCACTGAAAAAAATGACTTATGAACGTTTTTCACCCTTATAACCCTTGCAGCATCCCCATGGTCATGTGATTAAAATTCGGACGCTTGGTAACTGGTTTATATTTATGATGGTTGCAGTTTCCCAGGGATCACATGGTCACCTTTTGTGACCTTCTGCCAAGCAATGTCACTAGGGAAGCCAGATTCGCTTTACAACCATATTACTAATGTAACAACTGCAATGATTCCTTTAACAATGTGGCCAAAAAGTCATAAAATGGGGCAAAATTCCACTTAACAACAGTCTCACTTAGCAACAGAAAATGTTGGGCTCAATTGTGGTGATAGGTCAAAAACTACCTGTAGCTGAAAATCTGTACCTTAAAGCCAGTCATGAGGTAGCTGCAGTTTAGCAGATATTCTAAACGTTTTAGCGTTTTGAGTTCTCATTAACTTACCTATCTGTGTAAAATATCTAACATTGGGATCTCTCTTAAAATATACATTCATTTTAATAACATAAATCTTTTCCCAAAAATGTAGTGGAACTTTTAAGCACTGAGTTATATCTAGTGAAATTGCATCTGTACATTCAGGCATATTTAATTCAACATATTGTAATATATTTCAAGAAACATGTAAATCCAGGTATTTTATAGAGTTGGTAAAAACTGTAAATCCTAATCTCCTACAGCTACCTGATCCCAAAGGCAACAAATTAGACTTATTCCAATTAATATTACAACCAGAATGTAAAGTCTATTGCTGTGTAATTTCAACAAGTTTTGCTAATGACATTTGCACAATGATCAAGAATAGCCATAATATCATTGCATGTAAGAAATATCTAGATTCTTTTTTCAAAAATAATTTTTATTGAAAGTTTTAAGAGTTTTAAGGACTGATACAAACTAAATTAGAACATTAGAAAGGAGGGGGAAAGACAGAAATGACAGACAAAGGCGAAACTTTAAAATAGAAAGTAGAAAAAAAGAAAAAGATATAAAGGAAGAGACAAAGGTATAAAGAAACAGCTTCAAGTATTTTTCAAAGCAGTAATAAGTAAAATTATATTTTATAAATAATTATAAATTCTATTTAAAATAAAATATTTGTGTCAGAAAATACCTGGGTGAAGAATTTACTTAAGCAGAAATGAAAAAAATACGGTAGAGTTTTTACGTACAGGATAAACTGTAAATCCTCAACTACTTCCAAAATGTATATTGACTGATGATCCGTGGCAAATATGTGGGGAGGAAAGGTTGACAATAAGCAGGCATACAGTAGTGAATATCCCTATTGTTTGCATAGGATGCTTGTGGGAGTCAGTGCCACTGAATTTCTTTCACTGTATATTCTCATGTGTGTGTGTTACTCTGTCGTAATCCACTCTTCTCAAATCTTTTCTTTCCTATTCTCTGCATGGGGGAAAAACACAAGACAACAGCTACTGACTGAAACTTCTGATGTATACATTTTAATGAATATTCACATTGTTTTACTTAACCTAAATTTAAGTGATACTGCTACAAAAGCTCTGTCTTTTGTAGCACAAAAGAGAATGTCTTAGGAGAGAAATGTTCAAACGTCATCTGAAATTACAGAATTAGATTCACAGAAATCTATTAATTAGGCCTAATGTAAAGTCCTCAATTTGATCCTCCAAAACAGAGTGCCCCAATTTTTCCAGCTTTGCAGACTGGCGGGTGAAGAAAAGGGAATGGTTTTGAAACTGGTTTGAAATGCAATATTTTCTAGCTTTAGATTTTTAAAATATTGTCCAATAACTTGAATTCCCATATATATTCTTGTGGTATACAGTCTGACAAAAAAAAAATAAAGAAACTTCTTTGTCTTAAAATCTTGAACTTAACTAATGTCTCCAGCATACATTATATATTGATAGTTTGTGGGATACAATTTTGGAAAACTGTTTATGAAACATTTCAGGAGTGTTCTTAATAAGGCCACAAAAGTTAAATGGAACACTACAGAAGTAGCTATCTTAAGTGTAAACAAATTAAAATGTTGTTCACTCTTAATGTATTTGTATTCTTTTTAAGATTTAGAAGAGCTTTAACTCTTGCCCATTTCATTGTCTTCTTCTCAAAGTTTTGAAATAGAAATAGGAAAAAAAAACCAAGGCCACAGAATATATAGTTAAAGTCCTCCCTTACTGCCAACAGAACATGAGCTTTTAGAGAGATGTTCTTTATCAACCAATTATCTTTTCCTATCTCAATTTGGAAGGCACTCTGAAGTTTAATTTACACTACTAGATTATCAACCTAATTTTAGTTCCCTAGATATGGCAACATTTTGATACATCATGTGTAAACTTCCCTTACAGATGGTCAATAACAATTAATGATACAGTTTAGAGCTTATTTTATTATGTAAATCCCGTGACCACACTAATAAAATTCTCTTACCCACCGCTATTAGATTGATGAAGACTGCCATACCTTTGGATTTTATGGGTATTTTTTAGCTTTTTAGCCTTTTAGTCTCATTGCCATTCTCTTCTATATTATTTGATTTGACAGTATAAAATATATACTGACAGTATAAAATAAGTTATTATTCCCTAGCTTACATTATTAATGTCTAAATTATATAAATCTGTACTGCAGTCTTAACAGTATCAGAATCACACTAGTTTGAACTAGCAGCTTGAATCTTTTGTTGCTTCTCACAGTATGTTATTATTGTTATTAATGTTATTATTGGATGTTATTTTTTGATCCTTGATTACGGTACATGTATGCTAGATACCTATACCTAAAAGCAGGACAGATTTTGTCTGTTTCAATTCACATTTCAATTATTATAATTTAAGTTGGATTTTTAGAAAAAGGAAAACTCACTTGTTTTAACTAACACTTTAATTCCTGCAATATTTGAATACATGTATGTCTGAATTTTCAACTCAGGGGAAAATACCTTAATATGCAGAACATAAGTGCTATTGAGGCACTGGAGTAACAATGTTTGCAAACATTCAAAATTCAGATACTTACTATATACTTTTATAAAAGTATACAAAAATGGAAATTTAGTAATGGTCTTCTAAAGAACTGTGCAAATGTGTCTGTGGTTTATAGGGAAAAGAAAGTTATAGTAAGTATCCTGAATTTTGAATCTAAGAAGCAGCTTTCATCACTTCAGTTCCTCTTTTATGCCATTAAGTTCCTATTAAATTCCTGAAGCTGCTGAGATCTGTTCCAAATCAATATTAATTTTCATGTTAGCCTCAGGCATTGTCCTTAATCTGCTATTGCTTTTTTCCTACAGCAGTTGATGAATTGGTCATGCAGGGCATATAATCCCTGTTCAAATAATAATAAGCCCCAAACTCTGACTTGTTTCTCTATCTCTGCTCTCTCTCTTTCTCTATGCAACATGGTTGGGGGCGGGGGGAGGGAGGCAGATCCATGAATACCAAAAAGAACACTCCAAATATGTATGTTTCTCTAAATAAATTTCTAAAGGGACCCACAAGTTGTTTCTTGGGTCATTTATTTATTTTCAGAAAGCCTGAGTGTAATTGTATCCTGTTGTCCCTTCGAAACAATCAGCATCATACAAAGGCATGTTAGTAGCATTCAAAGGCAGTGAAATAATAGGGAAAATATAACAGTAGGTTCTTCAATGAAAGCATGAACAAAGCAGCAAAAACAGTCAAAGAAAATCCGTTTTTGTACATATGGTAAATGCATTGTTCTATGCATATAGTATTGGTTAACAAATGGGCAAACATATTAGATTAGATTAGATTAGATTAGATTAGATTAGATTACAATACAATACAATACAATACAATACAATACAATACAATAACAGAGTTGGAAGGGACCTTGGAGATCTTATTTTTCTTATATGTATCCATTTCATGTATTCATAACCATGCTTATACTTATACCTGTTATCTTATAATCGCTTGGCAAAATAAAATAAATAAAAAATAAAAATAAGCCCCCTGCCTAGGCAGGAAACCCTACACCACTTCAGACAAATGGTTATCCAACATCTTTTTAAAAATTTCCAGTGTTGGAGCATTCACAGCTTATGGAGACAAGTTGTTCCACTAATTAATTGTTCTAACGGTCAGAAATATCAAAGAATGCCAACTGGTTTACAGGGAAGATGGAATTAGTTTCACTTTCATAAACTTTCGTGCAGATAAATCTGAAATTTGGAGATTCTGTTCTAACATTCATACCTATCTATCTTTGTGCTAGTGATGAAGCTAGAGCTAACTGCAGCATCAAATATTGTACCATATCCATGGTGTTGAAGTAATACATCTGTAGTGGCATGATTCTTAGCCACATATTCATGTTTTCCCTCCAGAAATTACAATTGAATGAAACTGTGGCCCTTCAATTTCTCACAGAAGCGTGCAGCACGGGTTACGCAGGTTGCGCATGCATGCGCAGAAGCATGCAGTGCAGGTTGCACACACACACATGCACACAGGTTGCAAAAGCATGCCTCGTGGAGTGTGCATGCATGCACAGAAGCGCACAGCGAGGGTTGCACATGCATGCACAGGAGGCATGGGGGCCCGTGCACATAGCCTTATGGGTCATGGCATGCGAGCATGAGCAGACAAGCATGCATGCAATTATCGACATGGGAGCCCAAAAAGGTTAGCCACCACTGGTCTATGTGTTCTAAAATATGGTAGAAGCAACATTTATAGCTTTCTCAGGAATTGTTCAGAAACTTTTCCAGCCACATTTAATTGTAGACAGTTTTCCTTCTTAGACAGTGGACTTGTGTACACATGTATATTCATGTGCCATATCTAATGTTTATTGCCATTCACAAATTGAAGACAAGTTACAGCCAGAAATTTTAGAGCTTATCTTTGCATCATTTCAAAACTCCCTCACACAATTCAGCTGCTAGTCATCAAGGGCAGAAAAATTAAAATATGTACTACAAACTTATAAATAGGCTTGTTCTGGCATATTACTGGTAGGCAAAGGAAACTTATGAATTGGACATCATATTATAAAAGCAATAGCTTGCGTTTTGTTATTTTTACATGTCGTATATTTATAGATTTACTCACAAAACATAACTTTAGTTTAAATCTACTAATTGCAGTCAAAACTCTATGTATGCCATTTGCTCATTTTTTTTTCTATCTAGATGTTTTCTTTTGGCTTGTACCAGAGAATGGATGTTAATTGTAGCTGTTGGAATAGCTTTCTATGTGCAACAAGCCATCAATAAAACTGTATATAAAGTTCTGCTTTATGTTCAGTAATTAATTGATTCTTTCATACTGACAAATGCTGGTGACTTTCTTAATTAAATCGTGCAAGTTATGGAAATTGCATTGTCAGTTTGTTTATTCGTGTATGAAATCCATCTGGCGCTGTTTAATATTTTCCTTCATAATGTAGTTTTTTAGAAAAAAAAGCAACAGTTTGGGTGAAACCAGACAGTTATAGAAGAGATTATTGAATTTGATTCAGCTTGAAGACTACATTTCGCCAGGTTGATAAAGCTCCATTTTCTTATCTGCAAAGTCAAAATCTTATGTATGAATTTTTTTAATTGGACAAACTGAAAAAGGTATGGGATGCATTAGTAGTGTTCTGGTTTTATTTTTCTGTAATAAAAATGAAAGGTGGTTTGTTCTGAATCTGCACCAGTGTGAAAATTCTCCCTAATCCACTTGCTTAGGAAAAAATATGCATACACCACACCCCTCACGATAGATTTGGAGGAGATTTCAAAATAATCTAGATAAGTGTAAATGGAGAAGAACCTGAGATAAATCCAATCAACTGCAGGTTTTTTAACCATTTTAACTCATGCATTTGCCATAATGAAGAGAAAACTGAAGAAAGCCAGTAAAAGAGCTTGTTAATGAGCTGTGTCCTTAAGTATATCATGTGATCATCTTAAGGCGTCATTAACAAAAAAAACTTGAAAGACAAGCAACAATATCAGATTTCAATAGAAGAGGGTTGAACTGTGATGTCTTAGCATTTGGTGGTTTGCTTATAGACCTTTCATTACCTGACTAGATAACATCATCGGTGCTAAACTGTTTTCCGAATCTGACAACTATGCATGTTTCCAATAGAAGAAAACATATGTGGCTTAGGGCTGAACTGTGGAGTCCTTGGTGTTGTCTGAACTTCGTTGTTTGCTTGCAGCTGTTTCATTACCTGATTAGGGACCATATTTTGCAAACCCCCCCCCCCCAAAAAAAACCCCAAGCTTAAAGAGCCCTGAGGAATCCATAATACCAGATTTTCCTGAATGAAAACAAATTTTTATCTATTGTTTTGATTCAGGAACTGAAGCAGTCTTTGGTGAGAACTTGATATAAAACACATATTGGTTCATCTAGTTCCCTTAGTGGAACCTTGATACTATTTATTATGGCACCTTTTGTGAAATCTTCAGCTGAAATGAAATCTGCAAAGCCTCACTAATGCAGAATTTTGTAACTCTAACAGAAATAAATCAAGAATTTTGGTATCTTTCTTCATATGGATTTTAACTAGATTTAATTTGAAATGGGTGTAGATGGGTGAAAAACTCACAGTGCCATCCTCTTCCTCTAATGTGGATTTTGTGATGTTTTTCTCAGAAACCTTTGCCTGAATCATTTAATTTAATCAATACCACAAAGGTCACTATCTCTTCAGTTTGTCGGCGATGATTATTGTTAAGAGTTCATCCCAATTCTGTTAAAATCACACTTTACAAAGGCAACAACACTTTTCATTTTGAGATATTATTGGCTGAAAAAATAGTTATTCGATAATTACTAAAAGGCAATGTCAACAATTTGCTGTAAAACATAGATTTAAATATATGTATCCTTTTTTTTTTTTTTTTTTTTGCTGATAGCCTGAGGAGATTGTGAATATTTATAAATTGCTGGTTAAATACTTTAAAGCAGTGATTATCTTAACATGAACAAATTGTAAGGTAATTGGATATGAAGGACATAGAAATTGAAAGCTGGCGAATTTAACCAGGCAGGATGATTTCAAAATTTACATTTTATATTCAGACCCAAGCATAGGTAACCTTTCTGTCACCTGAAAATGTCATTTAAACAATCTCTCTAAAGAATAGGGGGAAAATTATTGAGACCCTCTCCTTTAGAGAGGGATTGAAAAGTTCCAAATACTCAGTAAATGTGTTCTTTGAGTACTATATTGTTGTATAGTGCTGTACCTTGGATCCAATTAATATCTCTGTAGATTAAACTGTTCTTTTGGATACAGAGCAAGGCAAGAAAAATTATTGTCAGTGGCGTTTAAAAAAAGAAGTAGCTGCATTTTGTTAAAGACCAGTTTTTGAAAATATCTAAAGGAAAAAAATGTGTATGTGCACAGACTGTCATCGTACATATATGACCTATACTTTTTTATGTTGTTATTCTTTGTCATTCCTTGAAAGTGTAGTATATGTTGCTAATTATTATTAGGAAAAAAGATTATACATGAATACATAATTATAGAAAGCTTCACTAGATTTTTCTTGTCATTTCTTTTTAAAGTAAAGAGTTTGAACCCCCTGCCCCATTTACTTGCTACATATTTATCTTTGTTACTAGATAGATTGAAAACAATTTTATTTGAATTAATGATGTCCTACATCAGGAATGGCAGTATACTTTGTAACCGAACAGAACTTTTTGCAATGGCATAAACTGATTACTTCATTTTTTTCTGAGGCATATGGTTTTGGTTCATTTGTTGAATTGTATTTTGATTGCAGCTAATTATATTGAGAACAAGTATCACTATAAGTCCTTATTAAATCAATATGGCTGTTCTTCCTGTATGCATCATATAATCATTTTCACTGTCTGCTTGAATAACGAGAAATGATTTTAAGAGTGAATTGTCCTATTTTATTCTAGAAATATTGCCCAACATTAATGCTTGGTATATTTCTCCCAATATTAAGCAATGTTTGAGACATGTATGGACTTCCTTGAAATTCCTTGTAGATAAGGATCTGTAGATAAGTATACTGAGTTTAAAGATGTTTGTTGATTGGTAAATACTTATAGGGATATAAAACATTCTATAGGCCCCTGGCTACAATGTTTGTATGATAGTACACCCACGGTCCTATTAGGCTTAATCACAGCCCCATATCTTTGAGGGTACTACTTTCATTATCATCTTACGTCTAATAAAGACCTTAATATAAAGCTGTAAGGCATAGATTGGAAGATGCGGAAATACCTTAGTATATCTGGAATATGTTAAAAAAGCTAAGGTATATTGGATTACAGCAAGTGAACAAGAAAATGAATCACATGAGATTTTTCAAAAAGCTTTAAACATTAACTGTCAGCCCTTCAAGTAGTCCAGACAAGAAGCACAAACCATGAGTATAACACCAACTTTTTTTTAAACAGAAGATAGTGTTGATACAAATTACAGAAACAGAATCTTGCAAATCTGAAAGCATTTCTCAAAGCTTTTACTTTTCAGCAAACCAGGGAAAGTCTTCTCTGAAATGGATCCCACGCCCCTTTTGTTTCTGTGGGTTATCTTTTGCATGATTGTTGTCTAGTGTGGCTCTTCCTCCTGTCTCCCAAGGTCATTCCCACATACCCTCACATTAATATCTTTATTTTTGTCTATAATAACATTTTCATATTAGCTGTTATAACTATACCAGTTATAACTATAGCTATAACAGCTGTATTATAGGTCAGCAAGATTTGAGTAGACAGTTTAAAGAGAAAAGCAAAGAAAACTCATGTCCCTTAATATAGACTTGACATGTTATTGCTTCTATCCTTCATCAGTAGCTTCTCATCTCATCTCTCTTGCTTGCCCAGTTGACCTTTCTCCTCCAAAAGAGAAAAAAAATATTATTTTCTCCCTTTTTTAGCTGGATCAGATTGACTAGATTCACTTAGCTGAACTTCTGCCTATAATGTGCAATTTCAGCTTCATCTCTGCTGATCTTCTTGGCTATAGCTGTTATTTGCTGCTTATTATTTCCAGTGCTTCTTTGATTTTCCTTGTTTCTTAGTCGTATTTCTTAATCAGGTATTCTTTGGCCTTGTTCTTAAAACTTCTTTTCTTTCATCTATTCTAGCTTACTTGCATCAGATCATAGTTTACTGGTCTTAATTTCCAACCCCCATTTTGGGGGTGCACTGTTTTGACCTGTTTTGTTCTTCATTGGGTTTTTTTGTTTTGTTTGTTCTTTTGTTGAGCCATGATGGCGCAGTGGTTAGAATACAGTACTGCAGGCTACTTCTTCTGACTGCTGGCTGCCTGCATCTTGGCAGATTGAATCTCACCAGTCTCAAGGTTGACTCAGCCTTCCAGCCTTCCAAGGTTGGTAAAAAGAAAATCCAGATTTTGGGGGACAATATGCTGACTCTGTAAGCTGCTTAGAGAGGGATGTAAAGCACTGTGGAGCGGTATATGAGACTAAGTGCTATTGCTATTGCTATTTTGCATCTCAGGCATTCGGTTACAATGGCAGCCATGATGTACATAAGCTGGTTTGTTTCTTGCAGTGAGCTGGTACTTCTAATTGATATTAAGATATTGGCATCTTTTAATACTTGTGCTGGCTGTTTCTTTAGAATAAGGGAAGGAACCTTCTGTTGCTTTTGTGTTGTCCTAGATGATCAGTTATTCTTTGTTTCAGTTCCTTTTGTTCAGTTAGAAAGCTTTGTTCTTTTAGAGGAGAAGGCAGAGGAGGTGATGCCTGGTTTGGGAATGAAAATGATTCAGTATGTATGCTGGTTTCTTCTACTCCGGCCTCCCCCTGGTTTGCCCCTATAGTCTGACTTATTTCAGGCAAGGTTTCAATTTGTTCGCCCTCATCTTTGCCATCCTTCCAATTCTGCTTTTGGGAATACTTTATTTTTGTATTACAAATTGATATTGACCTGATAATCACTATTCTGTTATTTCTGATTCCGAATGCTGTTCTTTTCAGATGCTGTTCATCCTATTCTTGTTAGGCTGTTGATTTTTAATAACAAATTCTTTTTGTTTTCAATCTTTGTATATTCTTAACAGATAAATATTTTTTCTTCCGGTAGACCTTTGTCTGTTGACCCTAGTTGCTCAGCGAACAATACTATAGACCATTTGTCACCAGATATCTAGGAACTCCAACATATAGTATGGTCCTTGTTCACCAAGGTGATGAGATCTGACCAGTATGGTTGAATTTCTGACTTAGCTTTCACCCTCTTCAGAGCAGAATAGCAATAGCACTTAGACTTATTTACCACTTCATAGTGCTTTTACAGCCCTCTCTAAGCGGTTTACAGAGTCAGCATATTGCCCCCAACAGTCTGGGTCCTCATTTTATCGACATTAGAAGGATGGAATACTGAGTCAACCTTGAGATAGGTGAGATTCAATCTGCCAAATTGTAGGTAGCCGGCGGTCAGCAGAAGTAGCCTGCAGTACTGCATTCTTACCACTGCACCACCACAAACTCCACAACCACTTCACAGTGACTCTGGGCACTCAGAATAATCAAAGTAATTATAATTAACATCGATTTCTTTGAGTACATATACTAAATACATGTAGCTTATTCTTTAAAACCCAGTAACTAAATATATTAATATTAATAGTTAATAATATAATGTGATATAGCACATTTCAATATATTATGTATATACAGAAACACACAAAGTTATACACAGATATAGAGAGGGCTAAAATATAAACAGACCCCCCGCCCTCTTTTTTTTAGTACTGTGCATTGGTTTTAAGAAATCAATATATTCAATAGTAATTTGTAAGGCAATAAATAAAAGATAAACAGGAAAGGAAAAAGAAAAATAATGGTTGCTTGTAAAGGACTGTTCTACATAGCTTTCAACTTTAAGATGAATTGTGCTAGAGTTGCCTGGATATTCTGACACTGAATAAATTTACTGCATAACAAAAGCTTTGCATTTTTACAGCATGGACAAGATGATGATGTGTTGTTGTTTTTTCTTCATTTTTGTTTGCCTTGCCCTCCATCATTTATTTTTGTCAGTATAATGACTGTTTTTATATAAATTTTATTAAGTTTTAAAGAGAACATAAAAATGAACACAAACGGATACAGAATGAAAAAAAACCAAAGAAAAAGACAGACAAAAGGATTTGATTTTTTAAATTATAAAATAAATTCAGTAAGAATGAAGGGTTCCCCTCTATAAATACAGCTGTTATAAATGCAACGGTTGGTTGGGATGCATTAGTCATTAAGTGAACGCTGAGGTCATAAAGTTAATCAAATGTTTTGTTTGCAATGGGTGTTTTTTGCTGGAAACTGGAATTCCAGCAAAAAAAAAATATGTTGTAAATCTTAGCCATGTGAATGTAGGATGCTACAAACAGCCCTAAATGTGGACTGACTGCTGAGGGCTGAAAATGCAAACATGACCATGAAGGCAGCTGTGATTAGAACTTAATAAGTAGCCCTGGGGAGGTATGTTGTAACTGTAACCATTTGCTAAATGATCAGTCATAAAGTGTGGACTATATCTATTCAGTGATATAACACAAAGACTATTTTTTCTGCACACACTTTTGTAATGCCTTTTAAAAAAAATAAATTCTTCATACCTCTTTTGGGGAGGTTTGCACAGATGTGATTTTGAAGGCTGACAATGTTTGCTACTGGTATAAGTTTTTGCACAGTATAAACTATGAGAAAGTACTGACTAACCTGGCATGCAGTTTACACATGGTGATATCCTTGATTGTGAATGTTGTACAATCTGATTTTCTTTTTAACTCCCTTCCATTTTCATATTGTTAAGTTATTCATTAATCTTTTGAATATGCATTCAGTAAAACTGTTGGATGCATAAAACAGTATTTTGGTGTTACTGTATGTAGAAGAAAAATTTGAAAGTTTATTATAAAAGAATAAAATATGAATGTTATCCATTTACTCATTTTAAATAGGATTAATTTGTAACATTATAATCCTTCTTACTATGGTTATTATAGATTTAATTTTTTTCTTAACCTATAAAGATGACTCATGGAACTTGACAAGGATGTCTTTTGTTTCCATGTTTTAATTTGAAACTAAAACTATTGACTTTCCATACTAGACATCTGTTGTGGTAGATATAACTGGTAGCTGTAATACAGTCAAATATGTTTAATTCTAATGGCTTGTTATTTCATTGTTTGTCAGAAATTCACAGAAGCTTCACAGTAAAATGCAAAATACTTACATGCTTTGGATATTGGTTGGATGTCATCAAACATACTTGAATTAATTTTGATATAAAGCAGAAGGAACTTGTGTTTCTGAATAGGAAGTTATAACATTCATGGGATTGTGATGAGCAAATCTCACAATTTGATACCAATTAAATTGCTCAAACATGCATGCTTGTTTCTAATCCCTAAATTAATCTTCCCTGATGGGGTCCTGATGTGACTTGGAGGTCTTTGCCTTCAACAAGTTTGAACAAGATGTTTCATTTGAAAGTTGTGGGGGTTGGGGAGAAGAGAATGTAAAGAAAGCACAATTCATTACTTGGACCTGAATTTGACTAGACTTTAGAAGCTGAGATGACCATGTACAATTGTGTTTCTTTCTTTTAGCTGTGTAATTTTTAGGTTATTGAATATCCTACAAGTTGAAATTAAATAAAATGAAGGTATAGCTTGACCTTTTCAGTATATGACTTGGGCTAGGAAAGGAAAGAAACTATTAATTGCTTCTGAATAGCTATTTTGCATATGTTTCTTTATAAGACTTCTTCTGATGCTTTTTTTTTAATGGTTGAGAAGCATTTCTGAAAAGAAGATAGTAATAGATGGGCTTTATAAGGGCTACTAACAATATCCGTGTTTCTTATTTACTGAGGATTGCCATAAAATGCCTCAATAGTTGTCCTGTAAGGATCTTTCATGTGTTCTTTCTCTTCATTTATAAAGATAAACCTAGACAACTGTAACTAAATTTTAACTGGCACAATGTGACTATTATGGCTTCTAAAAATAACTTTTGTCATTGAATGCAAAATACTCTGAAGCTCTAGTGAGGAAATGTCTTCTTCCATTTTCTTTTAAGATGTCTTGTCACTTTCAATTGCAGTCACTGATTTACTGAATGAACAAAATTAGACTTTTCAACACAGGGTATATCTTTCATGTTTTGAATGGAATGGAACTAGAATCATTACACCCATTTTTATAAGATACTCCATATGTTGAAAAGTGAGAAAAATACCTGCTTCGATTCCTTGATGAGTCACTTAAAATGAATGGGAAGTGTGCTGTTTTGCTTGTATCCAATCAAGAATGCAAGGTTTTGGACTGGTGGCATTCTGACAGAATGTCAAGAGAATTTTTTACAAAATGAAGTGTGCTAGCTTGGTTTAGTAATTAAGACACCTGTTAGGAATGTAAGTCACTTAACAGTTGGGTTAGAAAATATATAAACCAGTATAGACATTTTAATATTATCTCTTTAAGGGAATGCTAAAATGGTAATTGGGTGTGGTTCCTCAAACGGCCATAAGATGGAGCCATAAACCTGGGTTGTTCTGTTCTGTTCTGTTCTGTTCTGGAGAGTGTTGCCATTCCTGCATTTCCCTATTGACTGTTACTGATCATCGTTATTCTTGGATTTGATGTAAGTCTGTTACTGAACTGTTTTTGATACTGGACTTTGTTATTTGGATTATACCTGGACTGAAAACTGACTGCTTTAACCATGAATGACTTGGACTGTTTGTTGGACTTTGCTGAACCATTTTACTGAAAGTAAAAACCTACATTTTACTACACAGTGTAGCTGTGTGCTGATTGTGTGTTATTCTTCACCACTTTCAATACGTCTCCCTGTGTGCGCTCATTCTCCTAACTGGGAATTACCTCAACAGCACCAGTATAGAAACTAGTGGTTTAGGCATAAAAGCCAGGTGGGTGACTTTTCACTTTTTCTCAGATCAACCCACTTCACAGGGTATTTATGGTGGGGAAAATATGAGGAGAAAGGACTTGAGTTATTATTCCCCAATACTGATTTCTTCTCCAGAATGCTCTATCCCATCGGATAAAAAAATTAACTGTGAAGTTTTATTTTATCAATTATATTTTTTCTGTTGTCTCACTAACCAACCTATCTATAGATTGAAGACAGCTGGAAGTCTTTACAACCTGCTTGCCTTTGTATGTGGAAGGTATAGATGGATTCATATTGACTTACAGTACTTGTTCCTAAAGCCTCATACAGCTTTTATATATGGGAAGGATTGTGCAATATTGTAATTCTCTGTATCTATCTGAACCTCCACCCCCTTTTCTGAATTCTAAGAGCAATTTTCTTCAGGCTATTGTAACACAGATACAGGGAACACTCAGAAGACTAGAAATGAGGGTTGGGAAGACCACTTGGTCTTGCCCAAGCAAAAGATAATTACCACCTTTGGGAACATGGACTTTCCCCACAAGTTCACATTTTAATATTGCTTTTCTCAAGCATTTAAAATTATGGTCCCACCTGACAAACCCAGGCACTTGCAAACCCCCATATGAATTTAATATTGCTCCATTATCTAAATTTAGATTTTTGGAAACTGTTGATAAGAATGAACCGGCTGCTAACATGGTTTCATTTCATCCACACACCTCGTAATTTGAAATCTGAAAATTCCCCAGGCAGATTTGTTTTTGCATTAGGCTTTTGAGATGTACGTCTAGTTCAGGCGTTTTGAGGAGAATTTTATTTGCTTTGTTTGTCTTGGTGTTAAGAATGCCCTTGGGTCACATTTTCAAGCTTCCCCCTCATTCAATAAAAATCAAAGCTTAGATTTTCAGGCAGTCAGCTCCTTTGTTGAAGCCAGAATGTAGAGCAACAACAAACATGCACAACAAATCCAGAGTAAAACACATCTCCTCTCATGAAGATGAATGTGAAAGTCCTGTAACTGAAACTCAAAAGGAGATGAAAGAGCTGCCATTCTGCCAATATATTTTCTATTAGCTACCTTTCTTGTAAATTTCATCTTTCTACCATTTTACTGTCTGCTTTATAAAATTTTATATCTTCTATCTCTCACCTTAGGTGCATTTCAGAATAAATTAGAAAGAAATAAGGTCTTTTCTAGCTCAAGATTCAGATGACAAAATCCAAAGAAAGTGACAAAAAGGTTTATGCTGTTGCTATATAGTCCACAAATACATCCATTCAGAGAAAACATCATTATCTGTCTTATGTTTGTGAATTCATTAACCTAGGAAGGGGTAAGATAATTTTGGCTAAATAGATTTACATCTTGTCTTTCCTGCCAGAAACTCAAAATGGCACGCATAGAACTTTATCTTCTGCATTTTCCCAGAAATGTATTTCAGTTAATTGAAATGAAAATACTTATAGTCTTCCATGAATGAAGATAACATTGAACCCAAGTACCACTAGTGCTAAATTTATCCTTCCAACCACTATGCCAAGATGAGTTTTCTGATCTTAGTTTTCTGATCTTAGTTTTCTGATCTTAGTTTTCTGAGGGGCTAAAGTTATTCAAGAACTCTTAAGGCCACAATTTTCTGGAATCACTACCCTGGGGGTAGTGATGCAGGGGTGTCAAACTCCCGTCATCACATTATCGCGTAATGTATCACAACTTTTTCCCCTTTACTAAAATGGGGGTGGGTGGCCAGCACGTGACACATCTGACCCGCGGGCCATGAGTTTGACAGCTCTGCTGTAATGAAAGTATAATTCTGTAGTTATCCTTTTATCCACCAAGTCTCTTGGTGATCTTTGATTAGAATACTAGGGTATGTAACTACATTGGTTAAGTCAAATTATAAACTATTATTATGATGACTTAATTTTGAAAATTTGTCTTCTCTGGCTTACAGTTGAGAATATGCAGAAAATATATCTACTGTATTCTACTTTATCTTTGGTTTGGGCCCTTAAACAACCTGATTTATTCCAGAAATAATTTACTCCAATTCATTATCTAAGATGGAAGAATTTTGTTAAGATTGCTTTTTTCTACTATTGATTAGCAGGAGAAACAATAACAGGTGTAATTTTTTTCAGGAAGCTAAAAAGTGATAAATAGATAAAATATGATGATGTTCATTCAAATAGTGAACAGTTATTGGTACAAAATAGGTGTGGAAATCCATTGCAGAGTTAAAATGACAGAAGCACATAGTTTGAACCCTAATAAAATTATAATTTTATAATAATTTGTGCCCATTTATTTGGGCACAAATGCTTGAAATGCAAATGTCTGAAGCAGCATTGGGGTAAGTCTGAATACTCCTTTTCCTTCTCCACTGTGATGATATACATTATATGACATGGCTATGGTACATGTTCTTTGCAGCTCTTTTGGAAGATGATGGAACTTTATTTAAATCAAGATTTGAAACAAATTAGGTGCAAACTATCCTGATGAACCCCAGAGATGAATGCCGATCTTGGGTTACTTTTGGCCACAATTTCTCAACAGTAGCAACTTTAGATTTTGTGCACTTCAATTCCCAGAATTCTCCAACCAGCTTTCTGGAAGTTGAGGTTTACATATCTTAAAGTTGCTAAGGTTGAGAAACACTGGCTTGACCAATACCTGCTTTTAGTGGAAATGTATCAGTGAGGATGGATGTTTGTTCTCTGAGCTTGTGGGTTGATTTCCAAACATTTCATTACCAGGCTAAGGTAACATCTTCGGAAGAATTTAGAGAATGCCATTATTAGTGTTCTTCTGCTTATATGGGCTTTGTTTGGTCAGTAGGTCTTGTGATGGGAGAGTCACATCAGGTGTGCGGAGTCTTTTGATGAGTCACAACCTTGCAATGCAAAGCCTTGAAATTTATCATATTAGGGTATTTCAGAATGGTCCATTTCCTTCCTCATGGTTGTTAAGAAAGAGAGAGAGAGTAGTAGTAGCTGTAATTTGAACCAGTTCTTTATTACCTGGTCTAAATTGTTTTGCTTGATTTTGCTGAAGTTTATTATCTGCTGGAGAACTATCCCACATCAGCAACTATGGTTGGACAATTCAGTAGCTGGGTTGATGAAATAAAACAATGCATTTGTGAATCATTTGGCAGGTTTAAATCCCTGTTGAAAAAATAATGGCAAATGAGAAAAAACTGTCTCATCTGATTATCATTAGATAAATTTACTAGATAACATTTGCCAACTAACCTTCTTAAGAACCAGACTGCTTTAAAAAAAACAAGTAGATAGCCATTTAACTCAATTTTCAAATCTCCTGAGAGGTGTGCTTCTTAACTAGCACATCTTTAAGAAGCTACCTTACAATTTTTCACTCAAGCATTCGATTTGCTGGTTTTTTTTTAAATCCCCAGGGTTCTGTCAGCAGAAAACTCAGCCTCACAGCATTACTTAAGCATTCAAAGGGAAATAATTATGTTTTCATGGTTTCTAAATTAGCTAAGCAAAAATTATCTGGAAGTTTCACATGGGAGAGTCATTTTATTATGTCAACAAAAATTTTGTGGATTAGGTAAAAATGCATGTTGAGACGTCCCTTCCCAGTTTACTGTTTCAAGGAGGAACTCACACTGCCTGAAATGATCATGTACTCCAGTGTTTCCTCTCTATGCAGTTGTTAGTGTGAATGTGTAAAGAGATCAGTGAGGATGGAGGGCATCTGATACTCCAAACTTCAACATTGGCTTATTTCCCTAGACCTCTTTGTTCTGGTAGTACCTTCTGCAGTTATTCCTCCTTTTATATCCATGTGACAATCTTCTCCTTGATTTGCCTGCTGCTAGCAAGGAGACAAAAGGGAGTGCTGTCACTTGTGTTATTGTTACAAATCAAGAGAAAAGGTAATTTTAAACCTCCCTGGCAGCCCTCTTCATCCAAGGGTTCTACAGGAAAAGAATTTACAATAGGCTACAAGTCTAAATCTCCCAACATGTCTTAGCCTGTCCAGGAGGAATTCTTAGTCTTTCTACCCATCTTTTTTTTCCTTTAGTCCTGCTTTAGGAAACCTGTTAATATGTTTTCTGAAACATATGAAATGGTTTTGTAATCACATAGTCTTGCATATCAGGAAAGTTGTAATGAGAAATTCCCAGATAAAACCAGTGAAGCTATAGATGGGAACAGGGATTTATTGGGAAAAGGGGACAATAGGAGACAAGGAAAGAGATACATGCACAGGGTTTTAAATACAATCAGCACAGTTGTACTAAATAAACCAGTTATTACTTCTTTGACTAAACTTTTGGCTTTTAGTACATGCCAACTACAGATTGCACTCATGTCAGAAGCGCTGAGGTACTTCCAGGTTGAAAGATTATCTGGTGACATCATTATTGGCTGAGGGATTTCCAGTTGGGGGGTTCTTTTATGTCCTCAGCTGGAGCTGGAGAGAAGGATGGGAGGTCCACCCCTCTCCCGGACAGAACTTGGGTCTTGAACAGAAACTTGCTGTTTGTCAACCCAGCATCCTAGCCATGCAAGCCAATGCCACAGTGTTCCTCACTATAGATAGATTAGATGTAGAAAAGTATCTGTGCCTACTGCTTGGTTGTTGGTAGTGTTGGAAGTTAAAAACCACCCCTCTCCTAGGAAAATGAAATATTTTAGGATATACTAAAAGGCAGAATATTTCTCCTAAAAAGAGAAGTAGAAACTCAGAAGCAGAAACTCACCTCAGAAGCAGAAGCTCATCCCCACCTTTGTTAATGGGCGGGCCATTAAGGCCTGGGCCAGAGTATTCTACATAACAAAGCCGTCTATCCATCTCACCACATGGCCTGGGAAGATTGCATCAGCCAGCACTCAGGTGAAGCCATGTGGTCCAGACAAAGCCTACAAAGTTAGTTAAGAGCCCTGCCCCTGGGAGTCTGACAGCCAATGGGATACATTTCTTACACAGGCACAGGAAACACTAAGGTGGGCCCAACAGAGGGTATAAAACTAAGGGTCTCTCAGTATCTTGCCCCTTCTTTTCCTTTACCCAACATCTTGCAGCTCCAAGCTATGTGATCCTGTCCACCATTAAACCATCTTTCCAAACAGCCTCCATGTTTCCAGTGTCTTTTTCCCCACTTGGAACTGAATCCAGAAGGATATTTCTTCCGACAGTAGACATGGCATTTTTGTTCTTGCTCATCTTTTTCCTTGAGCATTTAAGGCCTACTTTTAGTCAGTTTATCAGTTGTTATCAGATATTTTGCTTTGTGCTATTTGTTATAAGTACATTCAGTGGGATGACAAAAAAAAAAAAAAAAACCCAAATCCTTGATGCCTTTTTGGAATCAGTAAAAATGCTCACTTGGTCAAATAGTCTCTTTTGACTAACATAATGTCCCAGTTATATGAATGGAATTGAATTAATTGAACACTTTATTTGGCCAAGAGTGATTAGACACACAAAGAATTTTTCTGGTGCAGAAGCTCTCGGTATATATGAAAACAACAGAATAATGATAATCATCATAATAATACCAATAAGAAAAGGAAATAAAGAAGATAGGATAATAATATTACAGCCATATAACATGGATAAATATTCATAGACATTAGAATTAGGTGGAGAAACCTTTAAAAATATTCCCTCACTTTTTGCATGGTGCCTGCAAGGCTGTAATTTCCTGTCATATTTTTCAGAATATATTTGGTGCACCAAAATCTTTTTTTTTGGTATAAAACTATTTGCATAACACATTTTAAGTTTTCTGTAATTTATATATTGTTTATCTTTCTCATAATCTGTTCAAAGTTCCATATCTCGATCTTTAATAGAATTGGGTGTGTGTGTATTTTTTCATGTTTTTCCCCTTCTTTTGAGAAATGTAACCATGTTATCTTGACAGAGGCGAGGAAGTGGTTAGAGAAAGGCCCAATAAATAAAATTTGAATTTGAAGGAGGAACAATGATGAAGGCATTTCAGAAGGAGCCTCCCTAGCTTTTGGGAGAGTAAAAGTGAAGAAACGTGTGGGAGTATTTTCAGATTTACAAGATTGATGTTATCCTTGTGAGGTAGTCTAGGCAAGAAGCACAACCTGGAATATTAGGTCTAATTTTATTATAAGATTACATTAACAGAATCTTGCAAACTCAGAAGTATTTCTCACTCCTTTACTTTTACGTTCCCCTAAAACTAAGGAGGGTCCCTGCTGGGATGCTTTAACCATCCAGTCTCCTTCAGTGTCAAAATTTATTTATCAGATTTCCTGCTTCCCATTACAGAAGCGTGTCTTCCTTAAAAGATCTCTGTGTTGTAGACAGGTCTAATAAAAAGCTCAGTAGTTCTAAAATACACAATGGCATAATATTTTATGCTTTAAATTAGGGTTCCCCAACCTCTAGGTCAGGCCCACTACCAGGCTGTAAGATGTTCAGAATCAGGCTTCCCAAAGCAGGGGAGAGGGTGAGCATGCGGGCATGTGCATCCCTACTTGTGCGAGCGGTAGATGACCGTGTGTGGGCGTGCTCCATTTGTATGAGCCGCGGGTGCACTTGCCTGCTGCTTGTGCAAATGAAGCTGCGCATGTACTTGCCTGCCACTTATGCAGAAGTATCCCCTCTGTGCCTCCCCCCCTCCATTTGTCTGCAAAACCAGAAACATTGGAGAACTCTTCTTTAAAGTATCTTATTCTGCTAAGTGCTAGTGGTTATATTTGGTCTTCTTTCCTTCACTTTGCATCTTTAACAGTGAATCTAAACCATCTCTCTGGTAACACAATAGCTGGTGGGAATTGTTGTCAACCATTCAAGTTAAGCCAATTCAGAGGAGAGACTCTACATAAAGATATTTTATTGTTATAAATTATAATGACAAAAGCTTAAAACTTGGCAGAGATTTATCTCTCTTCTACTAAAGAGAATCAAAGCAGGAAAATCTTGAACTTTTCCTTCATGCTACCTATCTATTCTGGCTAAGATAATGTTTATATAATAGACATTGTATTCCTTCTTCAAGGGTGAATTTCATAGACTATTACAGGTATAGAACCAGACAACTATAAAATTACAGCCTTTTGAGTACAATAACTAATGTGGTTTTATCATTATATTTATAAAAGAGGAAAAATAATTAAGTTTTTGTATGTTCTTACAATATTTTTAGTTATTTTCTTTCTTTCTTTCTTTTTTGTAAATTTCATTTGAGTTTTCACAAAGAGAAAAAAAATACAAATAAAACATCTTTTTTTGAAAGCAGCATAATCCTGGGTTACATTTCTTCGTACAGACACAAATTCAGGTTCATGCTCATTTTTATATTCTATTCCATATCTTATTGCAATTTTACATTTTCTACATAGCTTTTCCCCTCTTTTAATTTTCTCAATTTTATTTTAATTATCTCATCTCAATTCAAATCATTGTATTTATAGTTTTTGTCTGTCCTGTTTCAATTATCTATTATCTTTTCTCATTAAACAAAATTTCTCCTGTAGTTACTGATTGGAGTATGACACCTTTATATCTTTTCCCTAAAGTTGTAACATTCAATATAATACATAACTTCCATTCGGATTCTGCTTGGTACATTCTTAAAATACACACTGTACTCTTAAAAAAAGAAAAAAATTATAAATGTATATAATTAAAACAACATTCCATTCCAAGTCAATTCTATCATTAATATTAATATTCCCTTTCTAATTCAATTTTCTCATTTATTTTGTTTCACTTATTTTATTCACAAACATTTCACTAAATTACACTATTTTATCCCTCATTTTAATCATACGTTGTTTCCAATTTTCTAAAGTTATTTTTATTACTAATATAACAATACAATCTTATGTACCTTTACAGAATCCCCTTTTCAGTTAGATTTTTACCCATTATCTCTAAATAGGTCCTGTTTCTCTATATCTTGCTCTGGTCCTTTGTAACTTCTTTTCCTTTCCTTCTTCCCTCTCTTCTTCTCTCTCCCCCTTTTATCCCCTTGTCTCTCTACCTCTATTTTTCTCTTCTGTATTCCCCTCTTCTGTTGCTTTCCAGTATTATACTTATTTTTGGAATTATTTTTCTTTTCTTTGGTTGTTTTTTTAAGTGTTAAATTCTCCATTCTCTTCCCCCCCTTTCCTTTTTCTTCCCCACATAAAATTACTTGTTCATTAAAGATGGCTTCTTCTTTATCCCAGTCTTCTTGTTTTGCAGTCTTTTCTTGTTGTTTCTCATAGTTCCAAATCTCCATTTCTAAAAATTGAAAAATGAAGCCAAAAGAACCCTCCCTTCTTGTGCATCTTCTTTGTACTTTTTAAGTTCCATTTTCAATTCATCCAGAAGTGGTGCCATTGTATAAATTTTTAAACAACCACCCGATTGATTTTAGTCATTCAAATATAATAACCAAAAATCCAAAGATCACCAAATAATCCAAATACACCTGAGCTATTTCTTTTTTGCTCTTTTTTTTTCACTTTCTCTTCCTGAGGTTACTATTTAGTTGCAAAGTTTCAGTTAAAATATATCTTTTAGAAGTCTTGTTGAAGTTTTACTTTAGATTCTTTTTAATTTCAGGCAGTCTCCTCCCTCTTCCAGATCCTGCCCTTATTCTTTTTCACTCCCTTCCTGCTTATGAAAAAGAAATTTTTTAATGTCCAGAAATCTTTATTGTCCTTTGCCATTTTGTTTTATTTTCAGCTTAATTGCCTATTGATGTCAAAGCAGATTTTTCCAATTTCTTATTTAAGTCTCTTAGGTGTCAGTATAGGGAAAGTGAGAGAAGAAAAAAAAAGCCAAACCTTTCCCTTTTCACTTTCCTTCGTTGCTTCAGACTCTTCTTTGGGACCGATGTTATTTTTTGTAAGTTTAAATTCCAGGGTACCTTGGTTGTTGCTTTTACAATTTAACCCGATCAGCCAAAACTTTCACTTCTTATCTTCCTCCTGCACATTTTTATCACATGCTTAGCAAAGAATAAAAATAGCTGCAGGCAAATTCAGTTTTTATTTTCACTGTCACTCTGGAAGGCTTGTCTCCTAGACAATATTGCAGAAAAAAAGCTGAAAAATCGTTGTCTCTTTTATCTGGAAACTAACTCTTTTTAAAATGGTAAATTCTGCGTAACAGGCCGCTGAAAAGTGAGCATTGACAAGTATTAATTAAGAACTTAATCTTTGAATAAATAAAAAGCAGTGAACACAATTAAATCTGTTCGTGAAATATAGCAGAACATTTGGCTTTAATGAGAAAATGCACTCCGCACTCTAGACCGATGGGAATTCCATTGCAGTGTGTGTTGTAAACATTTCTCCTTTCTCCTTGACAGGTAATATTTGAGGCTGAAGTCTCAGATGGAAGAAATGGCTACATTGCCATTGATGACATCCAGGTTCTGAGCTACCCTTGTGGTAAGTAATGATTAAGAGGCACACTTTTCTCTGTCTTTTCTAAGTGAGGCTCAATATTGTCAGACTAGTGTTTTCATTACTCAGCCATTGGTGTCTTGCTGCTACCACTGTTTTTCTATCTTTTTCTTTTCTAACATGTTAGAAAAAAATGATAATGTTAAAGTCATACATGTTATTCTGTTATCACATAATTATTTCAATTCAGTGGTTCTCTCTCACTCTTAATGGATTGTAATTAAAGTGAAATAAAGGGTATCTAATAGTTTTATTATGAGCTGGATTTTTTAATTCATTTTACTCCCAATAATAAAAGCAGGTAACAACAATTGATAAATCCTATTTTAAAAATGTATTATAACAGTTCTGAAAAATGTCTGGTTTTGGATATGGGTAGCTATCTCTCTACTGATAGGTCTTGCAGTTTTTTTATTTGGGGTCATGTCTTTGGAAATTCGTGTGACAGAAGATAGAGACAGATAATGAATAATCAGAGTTGGAAGGGACCTTGTAGGTCATCTAGTCCAACCCCCCGCCCAAGCGGGAGACCCTACACCATTTCTGACAAATGGCAGTCCAATCTCTTTTTGAAGGTCTCAAGTGATGACGCTCCCACAACTTCCGAGGGCAAGTTGTTCCATTGGTTGATTGTTCTCACTGACAGAAAGTTTCTCCTTATTTCCAGGTTAAATCTCTTCTTGTTCAGTTTCCATCCATTGTTCCTTGTCTGGCCTACAGATGCTTTAGAAAATAGCTTGACAATTGGGTAGATCTCCAGGTTGCATCAAGTACAGTCGGGATGGTTTTGAAGGACCAAAGGAAGAGGTCCTATCTGGGCAGTGGTTAGATAAGTGAAGCTTGAGACCAGTCCAAGAAACTTTTTTTTCTTCTTCCTAGCATATTCCCACAGGTGCAGGATCCACTGTTCAGATCATTGAATGCCACTTTGCATGGTCAGCTGCGTCTCCAGGGTGCAGGCCCATGACTTGCATATCTTTGTTGATGCTGTGTTGCTCGCTCTGTTTGGTTGCCCACGAGGTCACCAGCCATTGACTTCTAGTTTGTAGGCAGTCTTAGCCATGGTGGAAGGTGCTGCTATTTGGACATGTCCATATCAGCAAAGTTGGCCTTCTCTCATCTTCTCTATAATTGGTGCCATCCCAAAATATTGTTGAATGGTGTCATTTGTGATGTGATCAAGAAGGGAGATGCCTAATATCCAATGGAGCATTCACATTTCCCTGGCATGGAGAAAGCTTTCGATCCCAGTCAAGGAACTAACTTAAGTAAACATCTCAGACAAGTCCCTGCTTAGTTCACACAAAAATAAAGTGTGTGAAAACCTGACCTGTATAGCATTGGCTCCTGAGCTATACAGCATTGGGTTTTTTAAGTTTCATATGTCCTATTGGGCTGACAGGTTGTATGCACCAGCAGAGCCAAAACAAGTTACATTGACTGTTCCCCAATAAGGCCAAGGATTTATTTGTTTGTTTGTTTATAAAATTTATTGACAGCTCATCTTGTAACTGAGCAGCTCACAGATATATTGGTATACAAAAGATCCAATGGCTCCCTAGGACACACCATCTACCAGAAGAAAACACATACTAACCGCTATCTACATGCACTCTCACACCACCACCCAGCACAGATCAATTCCGTAGCCAAGACACTCATCTCCAGAACAAAATGCTTAGCCGATGAACAACACCAAAAAACCGAACTACACACTCTCACCAACGTACTTACAGCCAATGGATTCCAAAGAAAGAAGATTACCCACCTAATCCAAAAAGAAACCCCAACCAAAATCCAAGACAGAGAACAAGAAAACGGCAAAGCCCTCCTCCCATATATAAAAGGCACTACAGACAAAATTAGCAAGATCCTCCAAAAACACAACATCAAAACAGCATTCTGCACAAACAGAAAAATATCCACCATCCTAAGAAACCCCAAAGACAAAATCAAATTAGAAAACCAAGGAGTATACGAAATCCCCTGCACTGCCTGCCCTACCACATACATTGGACAAACTAACAGAAGAATAAGTGCACGCATTGAAGAACATAAGAACTCAATCAAAAAGAAGAAACGACCTCTTCCTGGTCCAACACCTCAAAGCCACAGGACATGAAATTGATTTTAAAAATACCAGAACTATCGCCAAACCGAACACTTCAACAGCAGAATAATCAGAGAAGCCATAGAGATAGAAAAACGCCCACACAGCATGAACACACGAGATGACACCTCCCGCCTTCCAGCCATTTGGAAACCCGCCCTCATGAACAGACGAGTACCTAACATGAAGAAGGACACCAGACTCACACCCATGAGAGCCACACAAGAGGCCACCACCACACTGCCATGTAGAAAACAGACTCCCACCCATTCAGAAAATGAGACACGACCATGGACCAGAAGCTGCACTGCAGCTGCATCACTACCCACTTCAAACCCCTCTGAGCCATACATGAAGCAAACCGACACCCACTATGAAGATGCAGCAGGACCACGAACTAGAAGCCAAACAGCTAGATCACAACTCACCAGCTCAAATCCCCAGCAACTAAGACTAACCTGAGCACAACCAAGCCCCCACCTGAACAGAACACGCCTCCAACCAATCAGAACATGGCTAACCCCCAACCAATCAGAACACAGCCAAACCCCTACCAATGAGAACACACCCCACCCAATCAGAACACAGCCAAGCCCCCACCCAATCAAGTCCCACCCCCACTGGCAGTTAAAAGAGGAAGCAGCTGCAATCTCACATTACTCTGAGAAGCACAGAGCCGGAGACAGAAGCCTGAAGATGATGAATGAGACTTCATCGAAACGTTGCCTAGATACTTTGAATCTTACGCGGAGAAAACCCGAACAACAAAGATCCACATACAAATACCAGAACCTCAGAAAACAAATATATATATATATATATATATATATATATATATATATATATATATATATATATATATATATATATATATATATATATATAAATAAATAAATAAAACAAACAATGTGGGTCCTCATTTTACAGTACCAACCTCAGAAGGAAGGAAGGCTGAGTCAATCTTCAGCCAGTCAGGATCAAACCCCTGGCAGTCAGCAGAATTAGCCTGCAAATACTGCATTCTAACCACTGCTCCACCGTGGCTCTTCACTTTGAAATATAAATAAATTAAAACCAAAAATTAAAACCTTAAGGACGCATGGGAAGGATGGGAGTGCAATGGGGAAGGTGGGATATGATGTTACTCCATCAACCACCTCCACTGTGTTGATCCCCATAAGTCAAATATCTGAGTAATGAGAAGATGTTAATAGTGATAAGTCTTTGATTTAGCCATCCAGACTAGCAAGATATTAATGCAGCTAAAATTCTGGAGAAATGTGCTTCTAGGACCTGATATCATTTGGATGTTTGTACATCCAAATTTTTTGAAGTTTCTAAGATGCCTCACAGACAGACTTGAAGAAATTCATTATAATCTGGAAGAGTGTAATAACAAATGAATATTCAATATTTCTTATCCCTAATCCTTGATAATTTAGGAGTAGGATATGAAATCTCAAACCCACAGTCTAGATTGGAATATCACACACACACACACACACACACACACACACACACACACACCAAAAAAACTTGGAAGAAGTTCATGAAAAATTTCATCTGCATTTCTGCAAAAAACCCAAAACCTCTTTGTGGATTGCCATGTAGTCAAAAGACACTGGGCTCTACTGACAGAGTCTTTTACCTTAATACAATATTTTTCAAATTCAGTAATTCTAGTAACTTTATGTGGACTAGCTGGGGAATTCTGGGAGTTGAAGTACACTTAAAATTGAGATTGAAGTTGAGAAACACTGAGGTTAAGAAACATTGTAATAATAATAATAATACCACCTTATCTGCTGTCAGTGCCTTTTTAATCCAATTTTTATGTACACAGAGTTTTGTCATAGAGCTTTCCCTGAGGCTATGCAGAAAGCATAAAAAGGTTTGTCACTGGTTCAAACAATGTTCTGTCTGCAATGCGGATGATATTTACTGACAGGGATTCCACCTTCCCCCTCAACCTACCATACCATATAGCTAATTAAATCTGATCCTTTCTGTTATTAATGCAGTAGTTTTTACATTGAATATTTTGGAAATTCACATTCAGATTTTCAATTTCTTTGCATCTTATTTGGCCATTCTTCTTACTGAGCTAAAACAATTTTTTTTTCTTCCATGTATGAATTTCTTTTGCCCTAAAGATACCATGCTATGTTATCTTTGGGGGAGAAATAATTTTTAAAAATGTGACTGAGCGCACCCTTTGGTAACTTTTTGCTTTTCCTATCTCTGCAGATAAATCTCCTCATTTCTTGAGGCTGGGGGATGTAGAGGTCAATGCAGGTCAGAATGCAACATTTCAGTGCATTGCTACAGGAAGGGATGCAGTGAAGAACAAGTTATGGCTGCAGGTAAGGCTTATCCTGACCCATTAATGGTCAGACCCTTCTGATAAAAACAAAATGTCCAGTTCCTCAAAGATTTGTGTATGACAGACATCTGACAGGAAATCATTGTTATTTATTATATCTATTCCAATTTTTTTAGCATCAGTTTTAGCATCAGTTTGCTGCAAGGACTGTTTAACTGTCACCTTCCTCTATCTGGTGTGCACATATGGAATTTTAGTTCCCATTCTGTAGAAGAGGCAAGAGGAATGATGGAGAAAACCTCACTACTCCATATCCTCTTTTTCTGTGGGATTCATTCTTTTAAGTTGCAAGCTGGTAAATTCTGTGTAGGTTAGTGTATCGTTGGTAGGCTGGCCTTCATAAAATCAAGCTGATAACATATTGTCAGAAAGCTAGCCCCACATATAGTTCTGACTGAGGAACAGATCATGGTACACCTTCTTCCATACTGCAAAATGGTGTGATTGACGATTCAGTTATACGTTCAGAACTGGCAATGGGACAGCATTCTCTAGTACATCTGAAAGCAACAGCCTACTTCAGGGAACAATGAGAAAGGCATTTGACAGGCACATATCTGTGAACTGGGGCACAGCAGCTGCCATTTCTGATTATGATTATTTATTATCACTATTAACAGGGATATACGCCATCTTTATTTTATACATTTCAAGGCAAAATTGTGAGGTGGGCTTTTGTGCCTAAGGGAAGGCTGGAACTTACGGTCTCACAGTTTCTGTTCCAGTACATTAATCACTTCATAGATGAGGCCAGTTCAGCTGTGCATATTTATAATGTGATAACTTAACCATACAGGATAGGCTCCTGTATGAAAGTAAGATATAATGCAATTTGTTGAGGAATATGATTTAATAGGACACATAAATTCACATATTACAGCTTAGTATTATGCGCAAGCTAGGACATTGTGACTTGTTTAACAAATCTTGGTTTAACTTGTCTTTGTTTAAAAATAGTAAGGTAACTGAAAATAATTCCATTCAAATCTTGCAAATACAGAGTAGTGTAAACAATTAATAGAAGCAGCCCAAGTGCTGAGTAGTCAGTGTCTCTGAACTTCACACGCTTCTATGAAAACAAAGCATTCTTACAGCATTCTGTTTTTCAGGACTGTTCATTGGTACTGCATTGCATGATATCTCATTTAATTAATCCAAGAGCTCAACCTTGAGCTTTAATTTAAAAATATACATGCAGTCGAAATTTTTAAATCCTAGAATTAAAGCAATAAGAGAAAAAAAGCCTAAGAGAAAGAATTAATTGGCTATTTAAGCAAAATACAGAATAGCAGACATTATTTTAATGGTTTTTATATGGTTCACTGGCAGACATATCAAGAAAGTGGAGTCATAACTGAATTTTGAGCATCTTCAAAGGTAATGAGGATTTGCCAAAACTGCCACTTGTAGTCAGTGAAAAATCTCCTTTAAATCATCATTACTTGGCAATTACTGCTTTGAGTAATTCCTTTTCCAAGGAAGAGGATAAAGTGACTTATTCTTGTACATCTGCATCCATATCTCTTAACTCTTTCACTATCTGGAAGCATTCTGCTTACCAGTTTAGTGAGATTGTTATGTAAAGAAATTCATAGTTTTTAGGCATTTCAAAAAGTTTGAAATACTTACAACTTGCATGCTCCAGATATGAGTTATATGGATTGAGTAAACAGTCCACCAATTGCTCAGGGGGATTTAAATTACTTGGCATTAACCTCCACATTGACCCACAAGGAAGATATCCCAGAATTTAAGATGAGAATCTCAAGATGAAGTAATTAGTTAACAAAATCCATAGGAAAATCTTGTCCCATGCTTAGCTTCTCCCATGTTGGCTGAAACCAATCTGAAGATTCTGTATAGATATGCATGCATAATAGGGACATTCAACACATACCATTATTATTCCAGGAACAGAGTATTGCCACAACACCAGAACATTCCATTATTTACTTAAGCCATTTTTACCAGATGTTTTGGAGGGAGGCGAAACATTTTCTGGAGATAAATTTTCCTCAGAAAGAAGCAGGTTTAAGATGGGTCAATATACACCACTTCCTATTTTGGAAGATTTACTTTGATGATCTCTGGAATAGTTGAATCAGTATGGTCCAAGTGAAACATTTCTGCCCCCAAGGCAGTGTCCTAGGACCAACTCTTTTCATACTCTACATAAATGATCTCTGTGATCATATCAAGAGCAACTGTGTTCTCTTCGCTGATGATGTAAAGCTATTCAACACCACAGACAATACTGCTACCCTTCAAAAAGACCTTGACTATATATCAGAATGATCAAACAAATGGCAACTTCAAATCTCAACAAATAAATGCTCTGTCCTACATATTGGCAAAAAAAATCAGAAAATAAAATACAGGCTGAATAGTCAAGACATTGTTGATGATTCAAACTCTATCAAGGATCTTGGAGTACTCATCTCTAATGATCTAAGTGGTAGAGCCCACTGTAACTACAAAGCCAAAAAGGCGTTAAGAGTTGTTAACCTAATTTTACGTAGCTTTTTCTCTGGTAATATTACACTACTAACTAGAGCATACAAAACATTTTCTAGACCAATACTTGAATACAGCTCATCAGTCTGGAACCCACATTACGTATCTGATATTAACAGTTGAGAAAGTCCAGAAATATTTCACAAGAAGAGTTCTCCACTCCTCTACTCATTGCAGAATACCTTATGCCACCAGACTCGAAATTCTAGACCTAGAAAACCTAGAACTATGCCGCCTTCGGTCCAATCTAAGTATAGTATATAAAATCATATATTGCAATGTCCTACCTGTCAATGAATACTTCAGTTTAAACCATAACAACACTAGAGCAAACAATAGATACAAACTCAAGTTTAATCGCACCAAACTTGATTGCAAGAAATACAACTTCAGCAACAGAGTGGTCAATGTCTGGAATACTCTACCTGACTCTGTGGTTTCTTTCCCAAACCCCAAAAACTTTAACCTTAGACTGTCTACTGTTGACCTCACCCCTTTCCTAAGAGGTCTGTATGGAGCATGCATAAGCACACCAACGTGCCTACCGTCCATGTCCTATTGTTTCTTTTATTTTTATTTTCTTATATGTATCCATGTATTCATAACTAGGTTTTTACTTATATCTATTATTTTGTAAGCAATTGACAAAAATAAATAAACAAACAAACAAACAAACACATAAATAAATATGAGTTTTTACTTATGTCTATATACTGGGTGGCTTGAATGTGTGTGTGTGTGTGTGTGTGTATACACACACATTTGAATTTGAATTGAATTTTGAATATGAATTTGAATTTTTTTTATCTTTATTGTCATTGCATTCCATGAATACAATGAAATTTGAAAGTTACTCCAGCACAGTGCCCCAAGCACTACATCACAATCACACTGCAAGTATTTAAAAATTAAAATAATTAAAATAATAATAAACCTCCCCCATGCAACAAGACTCAGACACATATATCACCAGAAACACACACCAAACCAGAGAGCAAAAAGCTGCAGCAGCTGAGTGTGCCATCATATTCTTTCAGAATAAAATGCATGTATATTTGCCAGATGTCATGTTACAAAAAAGGGCAAGGCCTGGACAATATATATCAGCAATGTCTTTTAATTATACATTGACCTCTATGAGACTACATCACAATTTCCTTCTTTCTATGAGCCTTTCTGATCTTTAAACCCAGAAATTGTGTTCATTTTCCTCTCTTTTTTTCTAGCAAAAGTCCATAAGCATTTTCTAACCATTAAGAATTTAGATAGAAATTTTAGAATTGTATATTTATTGCCTGAGAATTGGCATGTTCGTTTTATCCCAATTCATTCATTTTCTAAAGAATTAAAATCCTTAAGTGAGAAGTACAGACATTGTGCAGTTGAGAATGCACTTCTAAGGTCAGAGTTGGTGACTGATGTCTTAATTCTCCCTCCCTCTCCCTCTCTTTCTCTCTCCCTCCCTCCCTCCCTCACACACAGAGAAGGAAAGGAACACATACACACAAACAGAGAGAGGGGGGAAATGATTTTGTCTCTGTGTGTGTATATGTATGTATAGATAGATAGATAAGTAGGTAGATAGATAGATAGATAGATAGATAGATAGATAGATAGATACACATACACTCACTCACTCACTCTCTCACACACACACACAATAGTAAAGTGAAGGGAAATCATTGTTTCACTTAGGATTGGTTTTGAGGAATGAGGTAGTGGTGGGTTTTCCTGATACCATTTGTGATTCATAATACAATACTCTAATATGCAATGCTACCAGGTCATATTGCCAGAATGGAGCTTGTGTACCTGAATTCCAGTTGCTGAATTCTATCTAAGAAACTTTTTGAGAAGATAGTACTAAGAAATTCCTTTGCCCTTTTTGGTTTTTTTCCCATCCTGTTTCCCAAAGCTTTTCAGCATGAAACTGCTGGAAGAAGTCAACCATACACTTGTTATTTGAAAGAATAATTGCCTAGGATTACAACTCTTACTCAAGAATATTGCCTTATTTCAAGTCATTCCACATCCTTCATTGAAAACGTATATATTTTCAGACATAGCTGTGCAGTTCTAAGTATTTTGGGGCTTTTTAGCTTTATGTCTTATATAGCAAATATTGGATCACTTGACCATGTCTTACTTTGAATTTCAAATATGTGTGAGTTCTACCAATGAATTGCTTTCTTCCATTATGCTCTTCTAGGGCAATAAATGTAGGGTCATGGCTACAGTTTCTCCACACAAAATAACATTTTGACAATGATCCAGCTGTCTGTGGGGGAATCACAAATTTGAGTAGAAAGTCGCAAGTCTCACTTGGCTTAGACAAATGAACTTCTCTTCCTCAAATGCAGTTAAGCTTTCAGTGGTGGGAGGAAAATAAACAGTCTGACAAAGTATTTGGGGGTTAGAGCATGGTCACCTGTAATATCAATTTGTGTAGTATTTTTGCTCTTATCTTCCATCCTTCTATAAAACCCTGATCACAACGTGTGTTGCTGCTGCTGATCCTGAACAGGGTTTGCTCATAAGGTATTCTTCATTGGCTGAAACCTACTTCTCGATATTCTTCTTGGCTTGCTGCTTAGCATAGCCTAAGTCTGCCTGGCTATCCCTTTGCTCTGTGTGAATGCCATCTCCTTTCATTGGCTAGTGCCTATCCTGAAGTGCCTTCCAGTGGAGAGAATAGTTTGTACAGATCTTGTGGAACTACCAACTCATAAAGGGCCAGGGTTATTCTTAACATAATGGGTATGTTGACCCTGACAGATTATAATACCTCTTTTCTGCCTGCTTCTAAGATGCTGTTTCACAGACAGCAATGTTTTCCTGCATTCTATTTAAATTCTGGCTTTGCTGGGTGCAAGCACAGCCTTTAAATGCTTGAAGTTGAAATTTGGATATTAGCCTAGAAAGGACATTGCATGTACCAAAGTCCCTGAGCCAGGTTGTGCCTGGAACTTCTGGGCTCTGGCCTAAAGGGAACTGAGAAGATTTCAACCAGATTCCTTATGTCCATTGACTGATTTCACACAACATGTCACACAATTCAAGACGTAGCAGCTGAAAGCACACAACAGGGAAATATACTGCATATTAAATTATTACCTGAGAGAAATGAGTGAATCCAGCCTGTTTATCTATCCATTCAGCTAGTTTATACTTCAGTACATTGTGCAATTCCAGGAAATGGATTTCTAGTAAGAGATTAAGTGTTGTATAAACATATCCTTTATTGCCATTCAGAAGCTCTCCTGCCTAAAACCAGTTATTGCTCCAGGGATCCCATAATACTTTTGAATGAAGGATGTGACTCTTCCCCAATTTTGTGGTCCTTCAGTTCCTTTTAATAGAGATCTTGAGCATAAGCCAAATAAGAATCTTTAAGAAGCCAGAGATGGATTGGGTATGAGGGAAATTGTTTCCATGGTAGAGTGGAAAAGAGGCACTTCTGTAACTACAAAAGCTGTGCTTTACTGACAGAGAAGCAACAAGCAAATTCAGTACTCCACCTGGGTGCGCACAATCTTTATTGGGAAGGCAATGCATACCTGGACCAATTTCTTGCTTAAAAAGAACCAGCAGGCAGGAGCACCCTCCTAAGCAATTAGTCCTGGTCTGTTTGGATAGGCAGGTGGCAGAATGGAGAGTGGAGTTCTTATGGTGGATTTTCCATATGCATTGTTTTTATTTAATTGATTGATTGATTATCCTATAGGCCATATCAATGTACAGGTTCAAACACATATTGCCAAAAAAATTATAAACAAACAATTTAAAAGAGTAGGGTAAAATACAATAGTTACAGGCTAAAATATAATAATTTGATACATAAATATGTAAAATAGGATAAAATGACATAAAATTATGATTTTCCATATGCAAAGGGACCATAGAATGATGATGAACATATTCAATGTTAAATGGTGGCACATTATTAAAATATTGGAGCATATCAGTTTTACTCATGGGGGAGTCATACACATTCTTTAATCATGGGGAGGGGTTCTGTATTTGAATACCTTTGCTTTAGTGTAAGTCTAGCCAAGGATCTGCCAGACATTTTTTGAATATGACCTGGCATCTAATTTTTGGACAAGTTGATTTTGATTGATGTAAACTGAAGTCTGGTTTTGTGAATTCTTTTCATTTTCTGTAGCACTTTTCTTGAATTCTTGAAGTCAGTGAATAATCAAAAAGCTTGTTCTGTCCTGTGATTTATTCAGTGAATATACCAGAGGTAGTATTCAGCAGGTTCTGACCAGTTCTGGAGAACTGGTAGCGGGAATTTTGAGTAGTTCAGAGAACCAGCTAATATCACCTCTGATGGCCCCACCCCATCTATTCTCTGCCTCCCGAGTCCCAGCTGATTGGCTGGGTCTTCTTTCATTGCCCTGCACAGGAGAACGGAACTGGAAAGCAGGTTAGTGGGATGGGGAGGGAATGGGGATTTTGCAGTATCCTTCCCCTGCCATGCCCACTAAGCCATGCCCACCAAGTCACACCACGCCCACAAAGCCACACCCACAGAACCAGTAGTAAAACAAATTGAAGCCCACCACTGGGATATACGTATGTGTATACAATGTATAGAGGAAATGAATATCAATGGTTGGATGGAATTGGATGCTTTGGCAAACTTCAAATGGATTAACACATTTCTGGAACAATATAAAATAATTTCAGTTATAACATCCAATAGAAAGGACAATGAATAAGGATTAAACAAAACATCCTGAGTCCCCATTTAGCTATGTTTTTGTTAGTTCAGTGTGAATATCAGAGCTATTTTTTCCCTTTTTCTTTCAATATTAAGCTTTTTTGTTTACTTGTTTTAGAATAATAATGAATAGCATAAACCATCCCAAAAGGTTTTAGATCTCACTTATATGCCCAGAATAAGATAACACCTGTACTGCCCCACCCATAAAGGCTTTTGCTTGGAGCATCTGCCTTGGCTCCCAGTTTAGTTGTTCATAACTGAATCACTAATGAGTCTATCCATCACTGTGGTGTCTTGGCATCCACACACCATTTGGCTTGGGCAGAGAAGCTTGGCCTCATTGTGCAATTCCATTTGCATTCTGACATGCAGGCCAGGGTGCTACCATCGATTTTGATATGTCAAAAATTAAAAGATGATCACATTCACTTACAAAAAGAAAAAAGAAAATTAAATTTGATTAGTAATCCTATGCAGATAGAGATAAAAGCAAAAGATGCAGGTAGGCCAATCTGTTTGCAGAGGCTTTAGGTGCTGGCTCAATGCCTCCTCGGTTGGCAAACCAAAGCTGGAAGTTTTCATTGAAACTAAAAACTATTAAAAACTAATACAAACTAATATAAATCAAGGGGGAAAAAAAAGCAAAATACAAAGGAGGGACAAAAAGAGTTGAAAAAATAGAAAAGAAAATATATAAACTGCCTTCCAATATCTTCAGTGCATTTACAGTATGAGTACAAATATATTTTAACCTTTGTCTAAAAAGTTATTTTACATTTCTTTCTATAATCTAACCTGACTAATCAAATCCATTAATTGCAAGGTTTTTTAAAAAAAATTATGCAAAAAAATCAATAAGAGCTTTGCACCTTCAATAAATGGAGATGTCTTTTCTCTAATCAAAGAGGTAAATGTATCCATTTCAGCAAAATCTTTAACTGTCCCAACCATTGCTCCATAGTGGATACCATTAAATCTTTCCATCCCTTTGCATATAGTAAGCTTACCAGAGTAATATATTTATTATTTCATATATTGAAATAATCTTTCATGGGTTTTTTTTTTACCCATTTGTCCATTAATCCTAAAAGGAAATGTTCTGGCTTTGACTGAATATTGATATTTCAAATATTTTATATCAAAGTATCTATTTGACTCCATTTTAAAGCTTTTTTAAAAAACATGTCCTTACATGTTTTTCACCTTTCCAACACACATTTGAAGTATGATTTTTGAAGTCTATAATAATTTTAACTTTATAGTACCATAAGTATTCATGCCATACAAACTTCTGGTCACAATTTTCTAACTCTAAAAGTCTCTTGTTTCTTAGCAACATCAATTCTTTCATTCAGATCAACAACAAGCAGCAAAATACAATTTCAAATCTGGTAAACCCACTTCTCCTTTCTCCTTTGCATCTTGTAATACTTTATATTTAACTTATATTTTCCCTGCTGGCCACATGAATTTAGATATATCATTTTGCCATTGTATAAATGGCATATCCATTGTCAAAACAGGTATTGTCTGAAATAAAATAATTCCATTTTAGCATGTCCTTTTTAATTTTAGTCCATTTTACTCTAGTAATACCCAGGTATTTAACTTTTTTCTCAATTGTAAAACCAGTTTTCTACATCAGTTCTCTTTTACTTCAAATTTCAAAGTCCAATTATTAATCTTCAAACCTGCTAATATACCAAACGCTTTACATTTCCTATTCTATTCTTGCTAATAGATTTTCTAAATTAAGATCAAATCATCCACAAATGCCGAATTTATAATTTTATTTTTAATCTTGATTTTCTAACTAGAGACTTATAAGAGACTTATAGCTCTATTCAATACTTGAAGGAAAAAAACAAAAACAAAAAGTAGAAACAGAGGACTTCCTTTTCTGAATCTCACAAGATTTTATTAATTCTTCATTAACAATTATTTGTGAAAAGTGAAAATCAATCTTACCCATTTAATAAAATTATCTTCAAGGTTCATATTCACCAGAATGCTAAAAATACATACATACATACATACATTCAAAGTCTCAAAGGCTTTTTCTTCACATCTCAAATAGAATGAGTTCTTTTTTCATTATGTTCCTCAAGATATTCCAAAATATTCAAAATTATTTCTAATATTGTCTCATAGTTGACATTTAAGTAAAAATCTGCATTAATATTAATGAATAAAATCCTGTAAAATTATTTTCAAACTTTCAGCCAAAATCATGGTAAATTATTTGTAATCATTGGTCAATAAAGATACTGGCCGATGGGACATTTTTTTTCTTTCCCAGCCTGAGGAAAATGTAATTCTTCTTTGAGTTTTAGATAACAAAGAAGTTGCCTGGAAGTAGTAATCAGAGATTTTAAAAAAAACCAGAATGGAAAATATTAGAACAGCTTGCTGCAAATCCAAACTCAAGGTTTATTAAATATATTTAGCTTTACTGTAGTTAAATGTCCATTGATTATTATTTTTTGCTCTTCATTAGAATTATGAGAGAAGTTGCCAACTACAAAATTGCAGCTTATAAAATAGATATTTCTAGCCAATGATAATAATGTATGCTTCTAATTTCTTTATGGAATATAGCTCACATTCACATGTAATGCTTCACATATGTTTCGGGTTTGACATATCATGAAGAGTTATCCCAGGCCTTATTTTAGCATTATATATGTCGGATCATATATATGGTTAAAAATCTTGGTTTAGGTTTATAGATGAACAGCAATTGATGTAATTATAGTAAACAAATTAAGACATCATGTCTAATTTTGCATGTCCTAGAAAAAAAGCAAGAGACTCTCCCATTCATTCATTCATTCATTTAATGAATCTTTTTTAAAAAAATAAGTTTGAGTTTAGACAGTGTGGAATTGGCTGTGTTTGTTAGATCTTAAAATGGGATGGCTTGAAATAGTTTACTTGAAATAGAAAATGAAAAGTATAAACAAATCTTTAAAATAGTCTGAAAAACAGTTTTAGCCATAGGAGGGCAGTTCTCAGACTAAAAATATTCCTTTTCCTAGGCATGAGCAACACAGAATTTTAACAAGACCAGTTAAAATAAAAAGAATAGAATTATTAACATTTCATAACCCAAGTATTTCCCATTAGATATGATTTATCTCCTCAGCCATTAGGGCAGAGCCATCCATAATTTCTTTTTAATGGCTTGACTGTAAATTGGCAAGGAGGTGGGTTTTGACCAATAATGGATGAGTCTTCAGGTATCTATTTACAAAACTATCTCCTGAATTCTAATCATTCTGAAAAGTGACCCTAATACTTTAGCTAGTTCAATAAGAAGGCACTTCTGTGCTTCACCAGGAAGTCTCCAACAGCCCTACCTACTTTACATATTTTTCTAGCTTTACACACTCCAACAGAATGTGTAAGGCTAGAAAATACAGTTTTCCTACCATGTGATGAGAAGGACTCCATCTTACATCTTACTCCTTCTTAAAAAGAAAAAGAACAAAGGCAGAAGAAAACCTTTACACAACCTGGTTGTTCCTCTGCAGCTTCAATACTGCCCTACTTCCTGTTTGAACTGTAATTACCTATTTTAATTTCGATGATTTCTAAATATCATCTTAGGATCATACTCAAGAAAAATAACAGGGCTGGAATATAGCAGTATAGTAGTGTTGATTCCAGTTAAATTACACTTACATTCAACCAGCATAGCTGATTTTATAGCTTTCTGTAGTTTTAATTACTTTTCTCCTTAAGTTCCATTCAACATTGCAATTCAGTGGCAGTTTCTGGATAGGCTCTAAGAATCACACACCTGGCTTTGAGAGGCCTCTTGTGTTCCCAATGCCTCAAGCCATGAAACTTAACTGTGCCTTGTTCCAGAAAGAGTAAAGGTGGTACTTTTAATTTTCTATCTTTAATCAGATTAAAGTCCACCAAGGCCCTGGCAAGTAAAGCATGTGACATAAACCTAAACTACCTGCTTTGATAAATCCCTACCAGATTCCTGCTGTGGTACAATGTCATTTAACAATGTCTTGCTTTCCATTTCTTAATTTTCCCTCCCTGCTATAAAATTGTCTTGTACTCGCCTCGGGTTTTCTTTTTCTTTTGCATCCACGGCCTTGTAGGCAATTTATGTCTCCTCATGTTCTCTCTCATTGTAACAGGGCAACCATGGTGACATATGATTCAGGGGACTGCTGCAGATGCGGTTCCCTCCAGACTCAGTTCTGCAAATTAACTGGTGCTTAGAGCATATCCAGCATTACATCATTCTTCAGAAGATGCCTCTTTCTATTACAGTTCGGAAGATGAGAGTATTATCCCACTGTTTTTTTTCCCACCAAGCTCCTCTGATGATGGTTCTTCAAATAGCTTTCCTGTCCTTATACACAACTGTCTGATTAGAGATTTGTTTTTGAAAATGTCTTTGTTTCAAATAGTCTTATAACTAGAGCCTCTTGTCATGCTTCTGCTCTGTTTCACCATTCCATTTCACAAGTCCATTGAGTCTTTACAGCCTTTACAACTTCAGTGATTGTTATGATTGTAACACACACACACACACACACACACACACACACACATCCAGCAGGATAAGTAAGCTGATCACTGCACACCAAGGTCATTATGATTTACTGAGAAATTAAAGATAATTCAGCTTGACTTGGATCAGGCATACAAAAAAAAACATTATTTCTTACTAGTGAATGAACCTGTATTGGATCTTGTTGTGCCAAAATTCCTCCCCTTCCTCTTTGCTTCTCTCCTCCTCCAAAAAAGATGATAGTGGTAAATGAGAGCTTTCATTTTAATGATGGTTTTCTTCAGTATTTGAATTAAGGTAGAATAGAATAGCATTAGCAATAGCACTTAGACTTATATACTGCTTCACAGTGCTTTACAGCCCTCTCTAAGCACCATCATATTGCCCCCGACGGTCTGGGTCTTCATTTTACCAACCTTGGAAGGTTGGAAGACTGAGTCAATCTTGAACCTGGTGAGATTTGGTCTGCCAAAATGCAGGCTGCCGGTAGTCAGCAAAAGTAGCCTGAAGTACTGCATTCTACCATTACATCACTGTGGCTCTTAATTTGCTTACAATGAATTGTAGTTACTGCTTAAATTGTTATGCTTAAATGGTAGTTTCTGGGTTATTGTTATTGTTGTGCTTAAATTGTAGTTACTGGGACTAACATTTCATATTTTACGGGACTTTAGTTGAAAATGAAAATCTTTTTTCTTTGTTTAGTGAGGAATGTGAAGGAAAAATCACAAGCATTGATATTTTATGCCAGAAAAAGTTGAACTTTATAGAGCTTTGTTTTTAAGTTAATTTGCATAAAATTTCCATTTGCTTACAATGTGGAAAACCTTACCACCTTTGGATGATTTAAGTTAATACTATATTGAAATTTCTCTTCCAGTTCCAAAAGATCTCATTTCAAACTTCTCCATCATGTTTCAGCTTCTTTGGCTACCTGCACTTTCTGAACTCTCCTATGTGTTCCCCTTAAAATTTAACTGAGGTGTGAGAACTGGCTACTTCATATTGTATCAGAGGGGAGAGAGAATTGGGTGATAAAAGCAGGGATAGTTACACAAGCCAGAATGGCTTCAAAATTCAGGGCAAGATCCTATATCTCATCAATTAGATTAAGGAGAATTTCATCAAAGGAATAATTAACTTTGGTTATTTTATAACAGAACCAAATAGATATTTTGGTGTCTTCTTTTCACATTAATACTGCAAGTTATTTATTGCCTAAAAAATATACTTGTAGAAATTTCACCTAGGTAGGTAGTCCTTGACTTACAACAGTTTGTTTAAAGACTGTTCAAAGTTACAATGGGACTGAAAAAATTATGACCATTTTTCAGTCGTGACTATTGCAGCATCCCCATGGTTATGCAATCAAAATTCTGATGCTCGGCAACTGGTTCATATTTATCATAGTTGCAGTGTCCCAGGGTCGTATGATAAATTTTGGGACCTTCTGACAAGCAAAGTCAATAGGTAAGCCAGATTTAGTTAACAAACAACTTACTAACTTAACAACTGAAATGATTCACTGATGGCAAGAAAAGTTGTAAAATGAAGCAAAGCTCACTTAACAAATGTTTTACTTAGCAACAAAAATTTTGGCTTAATTGTGGACTAAAGTTGAGGACTACCTATATAGCAAAGAAAAATGTATATCGTTAGATACAATCATTTTTGTAAACTCACAATAGAACAGTGTCTTTCATGTGCTATATTGTATTAGCATTGGATACCAATGCTGCGATTTTATTCTTTATTTTAATTTACTTGAGATTTTTCCAGAAATTCAGTTTTGAGCACGTGAATGCCTAGATTAAATTCTTCTTGTCACTCTGCATTCTGTCTTCTGAAGCCATTTCCATAATTTAGTTAAGAAGAGAGCTTCCCTTTCATGAAAAAAATACAATTATTTTCCCTGGCTATTTCATTTGCAACTCCTCTGTAAGTCACATAAACAATATATATGTTCTCTGGGGATGCTGAAATGCTACTAATATTTGACTCTTTCAGTATGGCTTAGGGAAATTTACTAGCCATTTCTTCACTGATTACAAGGCCATAGGACAAATCATTGATCAAACGTAATGTGTTACAATTCCATTCTTCTTCCACTGATAAACCACTATAGTAGCTATTAGTTTCCATGAAGCCACATTCTACTAGCCACATTCAGGCTATTACATCTGGTTTAATAATATGGAATTATTCTTTCTCACTTTTAAACTGTAAGCTTGAAGCACACCAGTCATCAATCAATCAATCACATTTAAAGTTATAGATAATTGCTAACATTGACTTCTACATGAACTTTCTTTCTATCCTGACATGAATGATCAAACCATATACCATTATTGGAAAAAGCCAGGGGTAGGATTCAACTGGTGCTACTACTGGTTCGGTGACTACGTTTTGCTATGCTCATGTGTGAAACAAACTTCAGTTGTGCCGCCCAGACAGCTGAAAAATGCTGCGCACAGGTGCACAGCATTTGAAAAGCCTCTTTTTCCCTGCTTTTTCAGCCTCAGCTGTGCCGCACAAAGCAGCTGAGGTTGAAAAAGCAGGAAATAAAGGACAGGTAAGAGCCCAGGCGAGCAGGTGGGCCAAACAGCAGCGAACACAGAACCGGTTCAGTGTCTGCTGCTCTTCAGAGCTACCGGCTCTATAGAACTGGGCAGAACCGGTAGCATCCCACCCCTGGAACAAGCTAATCTTTTAAGCCCATAGTTTGCGTAGGTTTAATATTGTCCCTTATTCCTTAGTATCTTGGGATAGAGATGTGCAACTGAGAATAATGTTTCACATATTTATAATTAATGCTTCTAAATTCATCTGAATATACAACTATTTCTTATTCTTAGTATTGATTTTCTCAGATTTCTCTGCCTTAGAAGACATTTCTGATATTTCTCCATAAGCAAAATCTTATATAAATGATTCCCCCTATGGTAGAAAAGTTTTCTTGATAGCGTTCAGGAAAAAACTGTCCTTGTGTCTAATTGTTCTGGTGTGCAGTGCCCTATAGCATTGTTTTGAGGGTAGGAGTTGAAACAGTTTATGTCCTGGATGTGAGGGGTCTATAAATATTTTCACAGCCTTCTTTTTGACTCGTGCAGTACACAGGTCCACAGTGGGAAGGCAGGTTGGTAGTAATCATTTTTTCTGCAGTCCTAATTACTCTCTGAAGTTTGTGTCTGTCCTGTTGGGTTGCAGAACCAAACCAGACAGTTATAGAGGTGCAGTGGACAGACTCAATAATTCCTCTGTAGAACTGTATCAGTATGATACATGGGCAATTTGGGGATGGGCCATTTGGTGTGTGTCCATATCCATATTCATCCATCCATCCATCCGTATCTATTTATCTTACTAGCTATCTCTCTATCTCACTCTATGTCTGTCATGTTTGTCTATAAAATTTGTGGGAATCCAAATTGTAATGTTCTCTAACTATAGATCTGTCAGTGTATAAAATATTCTGTTATTAGTTTTAATGTTTTTACTCATTCTTATGATCCTTATGGATTGAACTTTCTTTCTCTGTATTTCAACAATTATTTTTGCTGTTTTCATCAAACTATAAGTAATATCACAAATGAAGGCAAATATATGTGTCCCAGGATAATGTTGCAGGATCCAGTCTGGGTTGGTCACCAGAACCAGAGTTTTTGTCTTCCAAGTTTTAAGTAATGTAACAAATCTAGGGGCCCTAACATTAGCAGTCCCTCATTTCCTTCTCTCTATTCACAATACAAATGTTTATGTCATGATAACATTGCTTTTCAAGTTGCCTTGCAGTAGTTGTCAGTGAAGAATAAAGAAAACCCACAATGCAGTGATAAGCCATTATGTGTGTTATCATGTAAGACAAGACTAGGAAACCTGCAGACTGTTGAAGGTTGACAGCAAAATGATTACATTATGGTAGTGCAATTTGATCACATTTGGGGAGTTTGAGCGGGTTTGAAAGTGGGAATAGAATGATGATTTGCCTTGCAGAAGCCATCCACACAAATACATTCAAACCATAATGCCCCCACAACACAGTCATAAGCACTCATAAAGGGACAGACTGAAATATTATCTTGTCATCAGATGGACTGCTGCAGTCCCACTGAAAATCTTACAAGATTTTGATATCATTGCAATTCAATTTCTAGTAGCAATAACAAGCTAAACACATCTTCATGGACAGTGGAGACAACAACTATGACCAAGAACCAGTTAATAGATTAGTTCTTCAAATCCTTTCTGGATAAGGAGAGGATGAGGAATTGCCCACCTGTGCTCTGCATGGCTATTCTCCATGAGGAGACAGTGGTCTCCCATAGGTTTCAGTGCCAGGAGAAAATACCAAGCTCATTACTACAGCAGAGCTTTTTAAAGGACGCTAATGTCCTAGTCATTTTCAGGAATTGCCTATTTAACTATCTTAGGGCTCTTGAAAATCTTCAGTATAACAAGTTTGAAAAGCTACCTGTTGTCTAACTTCATTTCTGAAGATAATGAAACTGTAAGTTTAAGAATTTAAAAAGTTTGAGGACTTCCGGTTTGAGCTTCTTCGGCGACAGACCGAAACCTCATCTCTGCGAGGCTTCGATCCGTGCTCACCGCTGGAGCACCCCGAGCCGGCTGGTTTCGGGGCTAAGCCACCCCGTAGAGGGGGTGAAGAAGGGGGAGACTGCCTGCAGGATTGAGGAGAGCCGCATCTCTCCTCCCCAGCTGGCCATTACTATCTTTCCCGAAGGCGGTTGTAGTGGTGGTCAGAAATGGCCACCATAAAGAAGAACTCAACCGGAAAAGAATGTGCAGGAGGAAGATAAGAAGAGAAAGTTTTGGTAGACTAGGTCAAACAGCAAAAAACAACAAATAAGGTACCCTGGAATTGAAACTATTAAAAAAACAATAAAATTGTTCCCTAAGAAGATTTTTAAGCTGCGAAGGAGAGAGAAAGGGGAAAAGATTTGTTGTTGTTGTTTTTCTCCTTTTCCTATACTGACAGCTAAGAGACTTAAGCAAGAAATATTTTCATTTAATTTGGGGATAGGGATAGCATGGATGCTATCAAGAAGGGCATATGCCATTATGCTCAAATCATGACACTGGAAGTCTTCAAAACTATCAAGCCCAGAACACTGATCCACATAGAGAAGCAATTAAGGGCTGAATGTTCAGAATTGATGTTTCAGAAACCCATGACTTCAAGCAGTATTTTCTGGCCTTTCAGAGGAGATTCCTTGATATTCTGGCTGTTTGTGCTATTCACCAAATGCTCCAAGACCATTCTTCAGCAACACAACTTTCTTTCCTACAGTAATTTTGCTATTCTTAAAGCATTGTGTCAGTCTTACTAGGCGACATTGTGAACAAATGTGAAAACCTCTGTGAAATTGTGAAATTCCACCTTCTGAACAGGGGAGAAGTACGTTAACTGATTATGGGCAACACCACAATCACCCCCCCACCCCCCGAACCACTACTCTTTTCCCTCATTTATGTTGACAGTCATAGCAATCTGGAATTGAAAATGATTAAAATATGATTATTTATATGGTTTTTAATGCTTATAACTTTTACTCAGAAAAGGCATATTTTAAAATAACATAGGTAAACAAACATAATAGAAGCTTAGGAAGTGTTTTTTCAAACATTGTGAAGCTATATTTTGATGAATGGAATTAATTACAGTGTCATTTTACTTTTAATGTTTTAACTGTTCTAAGCAGATACGTGATGTCAACATCATCCAGACTTTTTAACATTGAGTTTTATTGTTTTCAGAGACGCAATGGAGAAGATATTCCAGTGGCCCAAACAAAAAATATAAATCACAGACGTTTTGCTGCCACCTTTAAACTTCAGGAAGTAACAAAAACAGATCAGGATTTATATCGTTGTGTTACTCAGTCTGAGAGAGGATCTGGAGTTTCCAACTTTGCTCAACTTATTGTTCGAGGTAAGGGTTTCTTAGATTTCTCAGACATGATCCCTTTATATTTTACCATTAATTTATGATTGATATTCCATCAGAAGCTCATAGCAGCTCCTCTCACTTTTCTCCACAGCCAACCCTCCAAAAAATAGGTTGGGTTGAAACAGAGCAATGGACCCAAAGACAATCAATAAGCTTCAACAGACAAGGTGGACCAGTAAATCACGCTGTTATAAACCTCATATAGATGATTGTTACATTGGGTTGTAGATAAAAATTAACGGAAAATAATTGCTAGATATGCCCATTATTTTAAATTCTGTATCTAAAATCCTGCAAGTATGAGTTCATAGCTGGAGGGTGTAGAGTGCTGTGCTTACTATATTATTTCAAAGCAATACCCATTGAAAGTGTTCTCTTCTTGTTTGTTTTGTTAACCATCAAACAAGCCTCATTAGTTAAAAACATACCCTGAGGAGAAAGCTTCTCCAGTGTTAAAACTCTGCTGAAAATTAAGTACAATGACAGGGCCTATATCTTAATGGCACTTTAACGCCAATGTCCTATTCTGTGGACACAAAAGATGGTAATTTTAAAGGAAATTTTTGGGCCAGTGATATGAATTGCCTTTAATAAAAGCTGGCATAGTGTTGCCCATAGTAAAAAATGACCGGGGGTAAGAGTTTATTAGTGCATTCCTTTCTAAACCAAAAGTGACAGGGCATGCTTAAGGACTTTCTATTGCTATTTGGAACAAACAAAAATTTCAGTGCTGAATTCTCATACTGACGAATCTTGATCTATGTGATCCCTCAACTGTAGGGGAAAAAAAAACATGATACGATGAAATACAATTTATTTTGTCATGTCTCGAGTATTGCTTCTATATCATTTTGACTAATGAGACTATCTCCAACTTGTAGAAGACAAATCTTGACACTTCTAGGCTTTAATGAATGTGAGATGAATAAGACCGGCTGTTGATAAACTAGATTAAAATTGTCTCTGTTCTATTGCCAGGAATATATGGTCAAAATATGTTGTTTAACACTTAATATTGGTAAGCCAGCAAAAAGATAAAAAATGAACAGGGTAAAATGTTAGAATAAAAAGACATAATTGAAAGAAAAATTACTTTGAATATTTTTACATTTATAACTGAAAAATCATAAGTGTCAGAAAACAGAGGTGGCAAAATTACATATACTGTATGTTGTTTACTGTTGCCCATTTTGGTAGTAGCTCCAAGAAGTGCAGTCCATCAGAAGTAATGGTGGAGTAAAAACCAAATCTTAGTTTAATGGACAACAGTACACATTAAATTATGTCCTTTTTATTATCTTAAGAAAGTTTTCAAATGCTGTGAGGACTGTGATGGCGAACCTATGGCAAGCGTGCCGGAGCCACTTCTGCTGGCACACAAGAGGTCGCCCAAAGAGACCCACTGCGCATGCGTGCACACCCCCACCAGCTAGTTGATTGTCGGGTATCTGCCACACATACACGGGGGGGATGTGCATGTGTGAGACGTGCACATGTGCAGAGGCATGTGGCGTGCGGAGGGGTCACATGCACATGTGCAGAGGTGTGCGGTGCATATGCAGGGGGTTGTGTGCGCAGGGGGCGGGGGGAGATGTGTGCGCATTGCATCATGAGTGCAGGCATGTGAGCGCACTTTTGGTACTCAACATGGAAAAGGTTAGCCATCACTGCTGTAGGAAATTGCATCTTCATAGTTGAACTGGTTGATTGAATTTATAGCCTGCTATGTCTCCTGGAACTCAAGGGATTTTACAAAAGAATCTCCATTAATTTTGCCTTTACAGTGTTAATGATAGGCTATTGTTGAAGTAGGATAAGTCTCTGGACACCTGCATAACTGGATAGAAGCATTCCTGTCAAACAGACAACAAATGGTCAAAATTGGGAGCGTCCTATCAAATTTATTTATTGATTTATTTAATTTATTTTTTATTTATTTTATTTGTCAATTGCTTACAAGATAATAGGTATAAGTAAAAACATAGCTATGAATACATGGATACATATAAGAAAAATAAAAAAATATAAAAGAAACAATAGGACAAGGATGGTAGGCACGTTGGTGCGCTTATGCACGCCCCCTACAGACCTCTTGGGAAAGGGGTGAGGTCAATAGTAGACAGTCTAAGGTTAAACTTTTTGGGGTTTGGGGAAGAAACCACAGAGTCAGGTAGAGTATTCCAGACATTGACCACTCTGTTGCTGAAGTCATATTTCCTGCAATCAAGTTTGGTGTGATTAACCTTGAGTTTGTATCTATTGTTTGCCCTAGTATTGTTATGGTTGAAGCTGAAGTATTCATTGACAGGTAGGACATTGCAATGTATGATTTTATATACTATACTTAGATTGGACTGAAGGCAGCGTAGTTCTAGGTTTTCTAGGTCTAGAATTTCAAATCTGGTGGCATAAGGTATTCTGCAACGAGTAGAAGAGTGGAGAACTCTTCTTGTGAAATATTTCTGGACTTTCTCAACTGTGTTAATATCAGATACATAATGTGGGTTCCAGACTGATGAGCTGTATTCGAGTATTGGTCTAGCAAATGTTTTGTATGCTCTAGTTAGTAGTGTAATATTACCAGAGAAAAAGCTACGTAAGATTAGGTTAACAACTCTTAATGCCTTTTTGGCTATGTAGTTATAGTGGGCTCAAGGTTAATCGCACCAACCTTGATTGCAGGAAATACAACTTCAGCAACAGAGTGGTCAATGTCTGGAATACTCTACCTGACTCTGTGGTTTCTTTCCCAAACCCCAAAAACTTTAACCTTAGACTGTCTACTATTGACCTCACCCCTTTCCTAAGAGGTCTATAGAGGGCGTGCATAAGCGCACCAACGTGCCTACCATCCTTGTCCTATTGTTTCTTTTATATTTTTTTATTTTTCTTATATGTATCCATGTATTCATAAGTATGTTTTTACTTATACTTATTATCATGTAAGCAACTGACAAATAAAAAAAATAAAAAAAATAAAATAAAAATAGAATTACTGGTCCAAAGTCATTCAATAAGTCCCATGGTTGATGATGGCCTAGAACCTGTACCTCCCTCTTGTAGTCCCAGCCATTAACCACTACTGCATGCTGGGTCTCTTTGATATGTTTCCTAAAAATGTGCCATGTCAGTAAAACAGTAGTACAAATTATGGATTACATTCTTGAGCATTGATGAATCAGTGTCAGACACCGTCTTTTCCTCAAAATATTTTTTTCTTGTGATAAAATATATGATTGAAAAAAATCTAATATTTCTTTTACTTATTTACATATTTTTTCCTATTTTCCTATTATGTATTACATTTTAAGCCCTATTTTTATAAGACTAATTTTTAAATAAAATCAGTATGTATTTTAAAATTAACCCTACAGCTTTTAGTAACAGATGTTGATATTTTGGAAAAACATGGAAATGGTGATGAATAGACGCAGTGTTATTTTTATCAATTCTAGCATTCATGAAGAATTACCATATGAGTAATTAAATTATTCACACTAGCGAAGTTTGTAAAAAGGCAAAAATATAAAATTGAATTTGTGTTTTATTTATTTACTTAAGGAGATGTTTTCCTTTAAGTGTTCCTGTTCTTTATCTGTCACTGTCATTGTTTAGTCAAGTATCAGAAGATAGACTCTAGAAACAATTATGCATATCTAATTCAGATCTATGAGTCTGGGTCTACTTTCTCTATTTTAATATTCACAATGTATCATAGTAAACACATTTCTAAATTAATCAAAAGATGGATGACCTTCTTTCAAAAGCTCTGTGATAGTAGCAGATACACTAGTAATTATTCACAGCAATGGCAGAAACATCTGGGACAGATATTAATAATAAAGCCATTTCAATTCAGTTTTGTCTTACTGTTTTGGTCACAAAAATAATTCCCAAATGGAGAGATTACTTTAATAATTCTCACAAATCAAGAATTCATTATCTCAGGCTCAGTTTCTTGCCTTTTCTAGAGTTAAAAGAGTTTGGATCCTGATATCTCTGCACATTTAATTAGAAAGTATTTTGTCATCCACAGTGACCTGATGATAGACATATTTTTGAATTCATCATCCCAGATGTTATTTTAAAATCTAAAATAGTTATGTCCTTATTGAAGGTTTTCATGAAAAGGATCTTTTTTTAGATAAAATGGCACACTGGCTCTATTAATACTCTGCTCAGGTAGTGTGTATTGGACAGGAAAATATGCTATGTTTATTAGATGTTTTAAAACAGAAATCCTGGATTTATCTCAAAATAGGATGCAGTTCTTAATTAGCCGTTCAAAGACTTTTCTTTTGTTAATATTGCATAAAACGAAGTCCTTGGGCAGAAATATAGAATCAAAATATTCTGTTCTAATGAGTTCAGAAGGGAGGTTTTCATAATATTTGATTCTTGTCTGCCATTCACTGATGAGTAGAAGAGAAAAATCTACCAAGTCTGATGTTTCTCAAGGGTTGTGCTGGATTGCTGAGAAGAGATTGGATAACTAGATTGGTTGCCCAATGCTTGGTAACAGCAGAAAGCAGAACCCATTTGGAATTCAGCCTAGATATGAGAAAATGCAAGATATCAGTGAAGCCATGTATTAAAGAGAATTTGAATTGGAAACAGGATTCCAATCTGCCACTGGGGCATTTTGATCATTTTGATTTATTAAATTTTTATAGTTGTATTCAGATGAAACTGAATTACTATACTTAATCTTGAATGGTTTATTGTCAGTTGAGATTTTGAAACAGACTTTACCTGAATGATGAACTAGGGGTTAATAAGTACCACTTTTGGTGCTCAGGGTGAATACTTATTAAATGAATTAATTTAAATGTCTAAAGGTATTCTGCTTAATTTGATGAGTCCCTAAAATAATACTGTGTGTCTATGCACACAGAATATTTACAATTTTCCACGTGTAGGCATATCTGGGACTAATCCAAAACAAACACCAGTAACATTTATATTTAAAGAAGAGAAGCAAATAAATAAATAGATGTGAGTTCTCCGAAGCAATTGCATTTTTTATCGTTTCCCTTTATGAATTCCCAAAGATGGGACTTCCAAGTTCTGAGTGTAGCTTTAAAAAAAATCAATTACTGTTAGAGTGGCACTCTAGGTTAGAGGCATGATTGGGTTTACACCTGGTTTTGCAGCAGGGAGATGATACTTTGCTGCAAATCAGGCATGATGCAAAAGATTGATGAGATGGAGTTCAAGGAGCAGTAATGTGAAGGTCCAGCACTATCATTCCAAGCTGTCTCAGAAACATGATGGATGACTTGGTAGTGAGAAGGAAGACTTGATGATAAAAGATTCATCTCCAGATTCAGAGCCGTGCAGTGACACCTGGCTAGTGTTCCAGCAGCACAGTCATTCTTGATTACTGGATCTAAATTACTATACTTAAGAAAGCTAACCAGGATATGTTCAATTAGGAGACCATTATTTCTGCATCTCAAACATTTCTGCTCATTGTAAATATAATTAATATCATTTATGCACAGTACTTGTTGATGTGATCTTATAAGCTTATGTTAATACATTGAGTAATTTGCTACCTATCCAAATTGGCTGTGTGTGCTTCCTGGACGTTATCATGAAACATGATAAATGATCTCACCCAGCATGTATAAATGAAAATGAAATGGATAATTGGATATTATATCTAAAATGTGACTCATATCATTTTTTGGAGCTATAATTATTTTTTCCCCTCCTAGGATGAAATAAGGTGATTTGTGATATATCGGTAACCTTCAGTCCTCTGGACACTTGTTCTGTTTGAGAACAATTTTGAAAGAGATGTCACAAGGCTCAACCAATACAGATCTTTCAAGGACTTGGAAAGAATTTGGTTGTTTAATCATTCACAGGAAATGACTAATCATATCCCTGTTAACGTTATCTATAAAATAGCACATTGATGGGCTATTTGAGGTTCTTTCTAGGTTCCATTTCAGCTGCTCAGTTATTTATTATACCCGGAGGTCTGGCACAGATATCCTGTTAGCTGGTATTAAGGGTAAAATATTGGCAGTGGTCAGTGCAATATAATCCTGATTTCAGAGGCTGGGTTTGGAATAGCGTCCAGGTAGGATGAACACAAATTGCAATTTACAATCCTATACAGTAGTTTATTCAGAAGTAGCTGGTATGATGGATCATTCATCTCATGATGAATATACTACTGTATAGTGTCTAAATCCTAAAATAAAGGATGATGTATTAGGTTCCTCCCTCTCTCAGAGAGAGAGAGAGAGAGAGAGAGAGAGAGAGAGAGAGAGAGAGAGAGAGAGAGATGAAAAGATGAATCTGTATAGAGAAAAAGAAATGCGGGTGGGGAGAAAGAATATATTAGCTCTAGTTTCCCCCCAAAATTGATTTGTTTATTTTAATTGGTGTTTCTATTTCTTGATGTGTGTGCGTGTGTGGGGGATAGAATCTTTAATCATTCAACTTCTTTGAATTATGAGAGTTTTAAGAATGTAAAATGCTTAGTATCGGGCGGGGGGGAATTCATTTATGCTGACAATAGAAAAATAGTCTAACAGCAAAATAAAACATTTGCACCGATTTTTAATTAAAAGTAATCTACGTTTCTGGATGTAAAGCAGTTCTGCAATTGTAATGAAGTAAAATTCCTTGTATTAGTTTAAGAAGATAGTAGAGCAAAATTCTGCTTGTGCTTTATAGGCATATTGCAATATTACTGAATACTTTCCTAATTGGAAAGTAATTGTTTTGGGCAGATGCTTCTGCACATAACATTCACTTGGGCCATGAAAAGTGAATAGGCAGCTATAGCATTGCCCTCTTTTTTTTTTTATGCTAGTAATATTTCCCACTGCTTTTTGTTCTTATGCCTGATGATGTGAAGAGGTGCTTTACACAGTTTATTTGTATATTGCTATTCCTTTGCTGGGCAGAATTGGCTTCAGTAGAAAGAATATGTAAATGATATCCTGTCCACCATGATACGTGGTGGATAATTCATTTTTGTTGTTTTTGGAAAACAGCAGTGATGGGATTCATTTTTTTTTTTTACTACCGGTTCTGTGTGTGTGGCTTGGTGGGTGTGGCAGGGGAAGGATACTGTAAAATCTTCAGTCAGAAGTGATATTTGCCAGTTCTCTGAACTACTAAAAATTTCCACTAGCAGTTCTCTAGAACCTGCTGAATACCACGTCTGGAAAACAGCCATTTTTCTCAACATAGTACCATCAAAGTGTTTTGAGCTACAATTCCCTTTTTCCAGCCAAAGCTGTCATAGCCTTATATTTATAGGGAAAATTAGATAGAGGTTCTCTAATGGGCTTTTTAAAATGATTTGTGCTTCTATGCATGTTTTATTATTTCATCTGTAATGTTATTAATAATTATATTAAACAAATAAAAGTATCAATGAAACCTAAGAAAAGAATACACACACACACACACATACATACACACACACACAAAGTGTAAACAAAAGAAAAGAAAAATTCCCCCCATCAAAGATAATAAAAAGCATCTGCCTCCTTCATCCTTATCAGGCATATTCAACAGTAACAATTTACTGCCGTCTCTTAAATTACAACCAGATAAATCTTCCATTTCATACCCCACCTCATTTTCTATAAACTCATCTCTATATCTTCAGCTCTCCTTATTGATCCTCAAAGATCCAGTAAAAATTTAACAAAAATACCAAACAACCTAATCTCTCTTTCTATTTTGTGTAAATCCCCTCATCCCTCTCTTAACAATTAAATATTACCAAAAAAGAAAAGAAAATGTAAACTATTAAATATTAGTAGAAATAATAACTCCTGATTCGTATAGCCAAATTACAAACTAATCTATTCCACCACTGAACATTTCCAAACAAGAAATCGTCTAATCTAGATAACCATTAAATATCACGAAAGGTAGCAACTCATTATTTAACCCAAGGGTCTTCAAATTTGGCAAGTTTAAGATTTGTGGGCTTCAACTCCCAGAATTCCTGAACTAACATGATTGGAGGAGGAATTCTGGGAGTTGAAGTCCACAAATCTTAAAGCTGTCAAGTTTGAGGACCCCTGATTTAACCACAGGGAAATAAACCAGTTCCCTGGGTTTTTTTTTTTTCCTTCCTCCCAATTGTCCTTAGATCCCAAAGGATCAGGGGTCAAAGTCGCAGTATCACGGTGGCGTCATATGACTTATCATGACTTTTTCCTCTTTCGCAAACTGGGTGTGGGCGTGGCCAGCATGTGATGCATCCAACCAAGGGATGTGAGTTTGACAGACTCACCATAGATAAACTCTAACTCCTCTTTTCTCTTCTCTTGAAGTTCTTATTATTTTTAGTCAAGTCCATTTATACTTTCTATGAGAAAACCCTAATAAATCTCTTATATTTCAATTTAAATGATAATTTACTTTGGGGTACATTATTTATGTCTTTTTTAATTATTATCCAATTCCACTTGGAGATCCAGAACTTCCATTTCTTTCTTGCAAGTTATATTTTCAAGTCCACCTTAAAACCCATTTTGATTATCGTCAAAGGAGTCTCATCATCTTCAATAAAAATGTTTACTTCCAGTGAAGACTTTTTAAGAAACTCAAACACTTTACATACAGAACAAAAGTTTCCTTTAAAGTAGCCATCATGTACTTTAGTAATCAATCTTCAAAGTTTTATTTTACATTGAAATGAATTTTTGTGAAGAAGATAAATTCTTACATCTAAAGTTACTCCTTTGCAATATATTGCAAAAGTTACAAAATAAATGAATGAATTAATAAAGATCTTACACAACTGAAATGATCTAGGTTCTTTTATTTTAAATGGAGTAAAGTGAGACTCACTCAGCAATTTGTAGGCTTGTAAAGTTCTTCAATCTTAAAGAAGCAGCTGAAAAATATTTAATTCCAAAATAATTTAAATATGTTAGCCTTGAGTTCATGGAGGCTGCATTTATAGCCTGGGGTATTATGAAATTCACAACTCCCAGCTGATAATAAATGCCTACCAAAACAACAGTTTCTGCTACCTGGGGGCCAGAGTTCATCTGGGCAATCTCTAGATTTTCTTTCTTTCTTCCAGAAATAATTCTGTCAATCTTGATTTTACATTCAGTTGCCTTTTGGGATAAAATGCCCATGCAATGTGCATAGAGAGAAGAAAATGAAAGTACTAGCCTGCCTCACCTCATTGGAAGTCTAGCTGTAAAGGTTATATGTGAGATTAACAAACTCAGAGTTTTGGGAATAATTAAGACCTAGGAATGGGTTACTTGTCCACTAACAGACCATAGCACACGCATTATAACTCATTTCATATAGTGCATCTATTTACAAAGTAGATTACTTAGTATTTTTGTGAAAAAAATGAATGGAAGCTAAACTCAAAGTCAATATTGTATTAGTTTTGTACTGACCTATTAAAAGCATAGTGGTATGTTAATGTTTCCACAAATTCCTGCTGACCAAATGTTGTCTTCCATTGTAAGCTTGTCAATTTTAACCCAAGTATCAACAAAATAAGTTAATCCACCTCAACATTTCTGTCTAAACCATATTGATGTTCTTGATCACTAGTTTGATTTGTGATATTCATATCCCTCCTTGCTTCCATCTCATCAAATATAATTTCAGAAATTAATATGGAACTTTTAATGAGACCACCAGTCCTTGAATAACAAAGTAAACATTGAAGTTGAGTCTCTTATATCATTGTTCAAACCGATCCTTAAATTGTTATGAAGCAATCTGAAAAATAACCCAACATAAAACTAACTTATGAACATTTTAGCCCGCAATCTTGATGCAAAATATTTTCTGATTACTTGCAACATAGAAGTAAACTCTGTAACACTGAAATGACAGTTAGGGAATATTTGATCACTCTAGTTGTAGAATAAGGAATGAGATTCATTAAGACAAAAGTTAATTAGTTAAGCAAAAATTTATGTGGGACATTGGGACTCCATGTCATTTAGTATAGTTTGGGAAGCTGCTGTCAGCTGGTGCTCCATTCAAAATCCAAGAAAGAAATACTTAGACTCTTTTAATCAGAGAAAAGGTATCTTTTACTGGAAATCAAGTGGTAGCAACAAAAGAATTCTGAATCTGAGAAAATGGGCACGTAAATCACATATACGAAGTAATGGCAACGTTCCCACCCCCAATAGTTCAATTGGCTCATCCAATTAAAAGTTGTGTATTTCATCATGTGGGCATCTCCAGGTGGTGATGAGGCCTCTGTCCCTTGACCTTGACACAGTTTGATAAAGGGTTGCAGCTGCTCATAGCATGGGATAGAAACCTAAGCAAGAATGTACCCCCCCCCCAGCTTATACAGTTCTGGTTTGTAACAGCTCCAGCTCACTTCCCATAATCATTCCCCCCTCCTCCTCCCGTTACTTATGACAGCCGAAAGAAGCAAAGCAAAGGGAGAAAAATCTTGAAGGCTGACAGCTGCATCCTTTCTCTGGCTCTGACAGTACATTGTGTTATGAAGAATATTAATGATGCTGCAAAAGAATTGCTGTTTAATTTGATAACTAGTTAAAAATAATGGGTAATTTATGGGTACATGAAGGGATTTTATCATGCTTCCCTTTATA